>NW_020524021.1:0-37215 GCF_003368295.1 Carassius auratus | reverse complement strand
ATATATGTATAGATGTACTAGACATGCGGTGTTGGTGCAAAAAAAGGATGCACCAAAAAAAAAAAAAAAAAAAAAAAAAAAATTATTATAATCTTTATATTGGGTCAGTTTTACTAACAGCTTGCGCCAGCGCAAACCTCTTTTGGCTTTAAAATAGTACTGTCAGGCTTTACTAATTTACAAATTGGTGCTGAAAAGGCGTGGAAAGTTATTTTTGGCTGAGCTTACTGAAAATCATTCCTTTTCAGACGCAAAATGTGTATGGGTGGAGAGTATTCATATGAATCACGCAACGAGATTTACTAACGTTTGCGCTTGGCAACTTTTAATTGCATCATTATTTAACGCCCAAAAAGTGAGTCTTAAACTATTTTGCGAATTAAATGGCTGCATTGTTGTTGATGGAGGAGGCAGCATAGAAGAGAGACATGCAAAATAGAAGGGAGATGATTTTTTTACACATGTATTCATTTTTTTTGGAATGCCAGAAGAACACATTATCCGAACATATAATTTGCCAAGCCATGTTATTTTTAATTTGCTTCAGGAAATAAACCAAGAATCAAGCAAAACAAGGTCTTTCAAAACTTCTTGCATCCCTTAATTTTTTTGTCCTCCAGTTCTTTTCTTGGCTTCTTTATTTCTTAATTCTTTATTTGCAACTACACTGATTTGTGCTGCGCTTGTATATTGAATTGGTCATTATGTAAATTAGATGTAATGCCTGTGTTCTTTAATTGGTCCGTTGTCAGTTTTTGGGAATTGTGCTTCTCGCTCTAATTTGCTCAGAAAAACTGGCCCTAGATCTTCTTAAATAAGGCAATAGTTGTACACAAATCAACAATTAGCATATAGGCACACAGTAATGTAAAAACGTAAAACATAAAACGAAAATATAACGTATATTTAACGTATGTAAATGAAAAAAGTAAACAAAAACTAAAACGTAAAACCTGTATAAACATATAACCTGTTTCTAATAAAAGAGATGCTGTAAGTAAAATGGCTACAATTATCAGTTAGTCAAGAAGCTAACAATTATGATTAGCTCTGTAGCTGACAACAAATGTATTATACTCTCTAAATATAGATGTACTACAATAGCATTAGCGAAACAAAGTGGGATTTACAAAGAAATCAGCCATAAACTATTTTTCTAAAATAAAGCATAAGTTGTAGACAAATCAAAAATTTGCATAGTGTAAAATGTAAACAATGACATTTTGCTCTTAGGTAAATCCCAACACAATATGGTGGCTCTAGAACTGAGTCCGTCCTTGAAATAAAAAAAAGTCCAATGAAGTCAAATAAGTAGGGGAAATATAAACAGCCTGTTTTTAAAGAGAGATGGAAATGTCATAGGAGATAGCTACAATTATCATTTAGCCAAGCTAACAATCTTTTTATCTTGATATCCAACAACAGATTTATTATTCTCTCAGAGAGAAGTTTGGCTAAAAGTTAAATACTGTTGTGGCACTTGAAATGCATTAGCAAAACAAAGATGCAGACAAATAATAACCATAATATTGTTTATCACCTAATGTAACAGCAAGCAGGACTTTGCAAACAGGTAAAAAAAAAACTGGTTAGCAAAGAAGCTAACAACAATACCCAACCACAATCTTATCTTCTCTAAGAGATGCTTAGAATGCATTAGCAAAACAAAGAGGAGCATACAGAGACATCTTGTTAGAATAGCCCATAAGTTGCATTCAAATAAAACACTGGCAAAATAAACCCTCATAAAACCATACAAAAGTGCATCTAAAAACATAACTACCCCTAAAACCATCTACTAATGTTTATTGCCTTTAAGTTGCTTCAAATCTCTTGGTAAAAAAAGATGCCTTGAGATATTTAGAGAAAGATACAGTTGGTAGTGTTCCGCCACGCCGACAGGGAACGAAGTCATTTTTGCATGTTCTCTCTTTTAGACAGAGACACACAACACTGCCTTCATCAATTAGACAGCTAGCGCTAATGATAACATGCTAGCAGCATTTCTTGACAGAACTGAGCCTGATTACTTGAACTGGAAGTCACTTCTCAATGAGACTCCTTTTTTTGTTTAATTAGGCTTGTAAATAATTATTGCAATTAAAGCCTGCAATTAGGAGACTGAAGCGGCACTATTAGTGATGTGACGGATGCCAGGGAGACCCCTTGGTGTGGTGGGGCGCGCACAAAAGCTAAGACATTATGCATTCATGGGATGACAGCTAGAATGACTGTTGATATGCTAGAACATTTTAATTGCAGATGGTATTATGCTGCCATCTTCACATCTGATGCCTGAGACAACAACACACTCGCTTGAAAGCCACATAAAAGTTCCTGTACACAATTGTGTAAGTTTCAGTGATTCTGGGGGAAAATAACAAGCTGGTCTCTCATAAAGTTCCTACAGAGTAATAAAAACAGACACAAGTGACAAATCATGTCCTTCTGGGACATAAGCATTTAAAATTAAGAATTTTGATACATATGGAAGGTCTCTTTCTTGTCTTGCTTTAATTGCTCTTTCAAGCTCTGGAAACTTGAAAGTGATCGTCATGTTTAGTATAAGTAACTATAATAGCCTCAGATCTGAAGATCTCTAGAACTGAAGATGTGACAAAACCATACTATCAGTTTTCACTCCTTAAATCCGTGAAGCTTCATAGGTGTCATTTACATGCGTCTCAGATTTCATCTCTTAAAAACAGAAATAAATGAGACATTCCTGAAAAAGGAGTCAAAACAGTTTTCTTTAATTTCAATCGATCACTGAGGTTGCTCTTTCATAGATCATTTGAACTTTTCCAGCACTCTTTTTGACCATGTTTTTCACAAAGCAGCAGGGAACGTGTTCAGCCACTCATCACCGCTAATGCTTGTCAAGCCGATTTACGCTATCGACATTTCTCATTGGGTGGTCCGACTCGAGATTGATGCACAACAGAAAGATTGCAAAGTCGAATGTACCCTCTTACCTCTGCCGCTCTCTGCTTATTAGCCGTGTTATCCTGCGCCCCCACAGAGCCACCGCTTTCTTAACAAGGCACCAAACGCCCTAAACAAGCCACGCAAGCAGATCTCAGGTATCCACCACCTCATTTGAGACTATTAAATCAACACCCCACTGAAAGCCCCCTAGAGGCCTGTGAGACAGTGACAAGCATTCAGCAGGTACAACCAGCGCCGCTAGCGCCAGACCTCGAATAATAACACCCACCGTGACACTGGCTTGTCTCCGTACACTGTACTAAATCTAGCACTAGCTTGATGGGTCAGAGGCCGGCGTAGGGTGCAACCAGGTTGTTTACTAACAAGAACAAAGACCTTTCACCTAAAGAGCACAAATTCTCGGCTGAACAACAGGCAGTGACAGTTCACCGTGCAGCGGAGCAAATTTTTTATAGACAGCACAGCTGCCTTTTGGGGCGGAAAGGAGGAGGGATGGAGGGCAGAAGAAAACACCTTCAAGGGGATGCATATTTTAATTAAACACTTGATAGGGGCCGACAACAGTTTTGCTATCAAATAATGAGGTTAGGACTGGCCAATGATTCCTGTGCACCAAACCTGAATAGTGCAAAGCCTCGCTTAAGTCAATTAGTGATGAATTAATGCGGGAGGGCAGGATGCATTTCGTGCTCCACCCCAAGGTTTTGTTCTATTCTCAGTTGACCTTTAGGTTGATCCTGGCAGTTTGATACACCACGCCAGGTCAGCTACTGACCCGAAGACCGCAATATACGCAACATCCAAGCTTAAGGCCTTCAGGTGTCCAGAGAGAGTGTGAGATTGGAACCAGCTTTCGTTGAATGAGTCTGCTAAATAGCTTCATCAATAATGCTGGACGCAGGATGTATCGACAGGGGCATTTATCTTGATCTGTCCCTCTGTCAATAGCAAGTGAAGCCATCACGTTGACACTCAAACGTGCACCCTCTCATTGGAATTGATTCACTCTACCTGCATTTTCTCTCATGCGAGCAGTGACCCCTTTAAAAATATGAAATAACAAGCAACGTCGTATCAATCAGCTCTGCCATTGTGCTAGGAAGATAGTGTACTAGCAAGCCGTGATGATTAATCAAGAAGAATGATTGACCAAAGCAAAATGCACATGCTAGCAGCTCATCACTGTTGGTTTAATGGCCTGCAGATGTCAGGCAGTTATAAAGGCCTTTGTGTGGCCTCAACAACCTTTTGTTATCACGTGTCACAGACTAGCATTATCCAAGCCTTGTTGTCCATATAAACACAAGGGCTGATTTCATGAAGTGGAAAGTGTAAATCACCTATAAAATATATTTTAGAGAGAGAGAATTTGATTTTGTATAAAAGTAATAACTATAAATACATACATATATACATATATACATATATATATATATATATATATATATATATATATATATATATATATATATATATATATATATATATATATACATATATATATATATATATATATATATATATATATATATACATATATACATATATACATATATACATATATATATATATATATACATATATACATATATATACATATATATATATATATATATACATATATACATATATATATATATATATATATATACGTATACATATATACATATATATATATATATATATATATATATATATATATATATATATATATATATATATATATATATATATATATATACGTATACATATATATATATATATATATATATATATATATATATATATATATATATATATATACATATATATATACATATATATATATATAAACAGTGAGATCAGCAATCTTTAGATTTTTACTTAGAGGTGAATGTCTATCATGGCGAAACAACAGTTTGATTACAATATTAAAAGAAATAGATTTTGGTAACAATTAACAATTAACTAACGATAGACAACATTTTTACAGCATGAATTAATCTAGGCTAATGTATCATAATTCATACACATCGATAATTCAAAATGCTTCAATAAAGAGAAAGAAAACTACAAGACAGATAAAACATTTTAAAACCATTAAACAGAAAATAAAAAAGAAAATATACATTTTGGAAAAGAAACGATTAATCGTGATTATTTGCATCGAAAATAAAAGTTTGCATTTACTTTATATATCTGATTGTACTGTGTATATTTATTATGTATATAAATGCACACACATACATGTACATGTTTTGAAAATATTTACAAGTATTTATATTTCAATATTTCTATCTAATTTATAATATATGTAAATAAAATATTTTATGTATAAATACAACATATTTTTCTTAAATATATACATGCATGTGTCTGCATTTATACATAATACATATACACAATATACAAATATATATTATGTAAACACAAACTTTTATTTTGGATGCGATTAATCATTAGCCAACACTAGAAAATGTACAAGTTTATGATTAATTCAGGTTTCTACATAATACATTGTTTATTTATATAACTTGACATGTTATTATATGTATACTGTGATGTAAATAGAGATATGCAGAGATATACTTTGGATAAGCTGGACTGCTCCAATTTCTTATGAATACAATGGATCACATTTCTCATTCGTTATGCTTAAAAAAAGATTTTCATTCTTCCCCGTCAATTACCATGGCAGCTACAGTTAATCTAAGTCTTTGTGCAGGGCAGCATGACTGACAGTGATTGGTGGATAAAGGGGAGACGGAGGTCGCTGGTCAAGCCACTCTCCTTGTTCTCATATTTTAGCAAGAGCAGCTGCACTTTCACAGGGTGACCAGGGCTCATGAAAATGCTAGGGGGCATCTGAAGCCGACAAAAGGCACTTTTTTATTTTCAAATTTGCCTGAACTTTGGGCACAATTCCTCAGTTTAACTCATTGTTAAGTCAAGCGTGTTGTACAGACTACAGAAAAACGGAATTCCAGGCTCCAGGTCTCTTCCTGTGTATTGTGTATGGGAATCAAAAGCTGAGTGTGCGCACTTCTGTTAAGTGAATATTAATGCTGCTTTGTTCTCATTAATCACATCCTCTGCTCTGCTGATTTCCTGTTAGCCCTTTCATCATATACACCCCCACCCCCCTAACCATGCTACAGTCACCCAAACACTGACATCCAGACACATGCGCACACATTTACAGAACTCCGCACACACAGAGAAACCAGTGGCTGACGGCCAACTCAATCTGCATGTAGTATGAGGGGCAGTTCAAACAAAACAAAGACAAACAAAAGACTCCGAAGGCACTGAGTGTAAATCACAGGATAGATATGATTTCTGGGGGGCACTATCTGTATAGACAGGACTTCAGTTAATTGACATTTGAACATTTGCATAAATTAAGCAAAATAAAAAATATTTAATAGTGATGGTTGATAAAATGTTTTTTTTTTTTTATTTAATATAAAGTACTATATGTATATATATATATAATGTGATGATGGAATTAATAACTGCTCATATTCCAGCATACAGCTTTTGCATTGATCAAGAGTGAATGGTTTGTCCAAGTGTTTTTTTTTTTGCCATATGTTAAACTGCTTTAACATAAGTTCACAAAGCTGACACTTCAAAGTTTACTGTTCAAGAATCAGAATTACTCATACGGTTATTATAATAAAGATATGTAAGCTCAAAAATAAAAATAAAAATATTAAAAACATGTTTAAAAACATTTTTAAATGTTTAAAAAAAATTGTTGGATATGAGTTTAGAAACACAGTGTAGCTGTATCTATCAGTGCTGCATTTGAAATTTCATAATATAATCTGTAAAACTGTGAATTTTATTAAATATATTAAGTGTTTTTAGAGAAGGCTAATCAAATTGATTTATGGCTCTTGTCATCTCCTGTAAGCTCTCATGTAAAGCTCTTATGTGTGCTCTGTCTTTATGTTTGGCTTTGAATACTCCCCCATTCATGATTCTATTGTTCTTACGAAACGAGCCTTTCACACCTCCACAAGGTATCACACATTATCCCCATTATTCTTTTATTATATTCTTTTGTTTTTATTCCGCCATTTTTTAGCCTTTGTTCTGGTATTTCAAGGTTTACCAAGCCACAAAGCTTTAATCTCAGTAAACTTTTAACCCTCTATTATTAAAAGCCTTAGTATAAAAATACAACAAAACGTTTTCTTACTCTCTTGCATTATAAATGCATTACAAAGAAGAAATGCACCTGCTATGTAGCATCATTAGAGCTAACGTTAGCATCAAGCTAAATCAGACTATTTATTAAATTATTAGTACACTTTTACTCAAAACTCACTTAAACCCTGATCAAGTGTTTGTAATAACTTCTTTTTGTGATCACAGGTGGAATTTGGACGTTTAATGCTATTTATAGCCTTTTACATCGCTGCACAAGTTACCATTTCAGATGTACATTTTCTGTGTTGCTGTGGTCAGATATCAAGCAGGATATGATGCACAGTTATGATGGACAAGACAGACAAATTAGCACACGCACACGCACACGGCTCACTAAACACACAGAGACAGTGCTGGGAGCGGATCATTATCATCAGATCGTGTAAATCAGTGGAAAATGAATAGAAATTATGATTCTGTCTGAAGAAATATGAAGTAAACATCAGTAAATATATCCATATATCTCCGTAGATATGCAACTTTGGAATATAAACCCTTATTGACACTGTTCAGTGAATCTATGTGAACACAAATAAACCGCTGCAGATATTAATGCTTGGTGAATTTCTATTCTAAAAATGATACATACATATTTATTATTTTGTACTCCTGACATAAATTACTAAATAACTGTCACTGCAACAATGTTTTATCAAAACATTGGTCAAATATCGAAGCTAGAGTCTTTAATCTTTCAACTGATTCAAAGTTTCTCCAGATCAAGTAAGAGAGTCATGTTTAACGTGCTGTGAAAGTGAAACAATAATAATCTGGAGCCGTTATATATATATATATATATATATATATATAGGTAAAAATTGATAGCCTGAATACACTGTAAGTCGCTTAAATAAAGGCGTCCCCTAAATGCACACATTTAATTTGAATTGAATTGAATTTGAATTGAATTTGAATTGAATTGAATTGAATATATATATATATATATATATATATATATATATATATATATATATATATGAAGGGATTAAGCCTTATTGTGCTTTCGGTTTTAATTAGTTTGACAGATACTGTGCCAAAGCAAAACTCAACATTATGACAGAATAAGAAGTTTAAATATATTTAAAAATCTCTATACTTTTTCCTGAAATACCTATTGTTTCATATTGTCATGTGACAACGATAATATCTAAACGGTTTTGATATTGCGATACCACGATATTGATAATATCGCAACGTCTCTACTGGATATTGGAATTATCAGTGCTTCAAGATCAATACGCCATTCCTAAATGTCAAACTACATCTTTTTTTCTTTTTCTTTTTTTTTTTTAAGAAATAACATTTAATAACCATGTCTCTATTTGCGATGACTCTAATTTTGGTTATGCTAGCGCCGAACGTGGAGATGATTTCTGTATCGAAAAATCTTCAGCTGGATAATGGATAAGGAGAGTGTTATTTTAGGAGCCTGCTGGAATGGACTGTGGAAGAGAGAAGATAGTCTCTAAACAATCTCCCTCCGGGTGAAAAATCCCATTTCCCTATGTTTGATAACCACACAGTTCATTTCCTACATTTCCTGAACAAAGGTAGCACAGGCCTAGAATGTCCTTCTGTGCGTGCATGTGAGTGAGAGATCAGAATGGTAAATACATGCATATGATTCGAGGTACAGTATGTGTGTGCGCCAAAAGAGGCTAAGGCTATGCAAAGACACAGAGCAAATAATCTGGTTCTTCAAGATGGGGAAAAGGGAAGCCATGCATGGATTTTAAATTTCACAGCTGAGCACTTGGGAGAGAAATTGCCAGGGAAGAAATACGGCGGCTCCTTTATTTGGTTGATGATCTCGGTTACGTTACTTTTACGAGCTGGGGTGGGGAGGCGAGAGAATGGGTCGAGGGGAAGAACAAAGCAGATCATGGATTCTCAAGTTCAGCCTAAATGTTTCTCACTATATGACTGACAGCAGCATATGCATAGAATCGGATTTGGTTGTAAAAGTCGACACTTCATTCACAGGCGTTAGTAATGCATACGGAAATTTCACGCCACTTTTAATAATTGGTATGAGATAGACAATGTCAAATCTTGAGCTGGGTTTTTAAGGTCAACTGATGAAATCAAACTACTGTGCAAAGCTTTACATCTCTTTTGGACACCACTGATGACTCGTAACTCACGTTTAGAAAATAAAAATATTTCAACAGACATGTTCACATCATATTTCATCACATTATGTTTTTGAAGCGATGCTTTCAGTGCTATGAACAAGTGCTTGACGGTTTTGACCTATGGCATTAGCGGCACTGATAATTAAATGAATAAATGATTAATTGTAAATCGCTCACCAGTAATATGGTGGGAGTTAATAACAATTTTATTGTGCAACTGATTAAACGACCAATCAAAACACTGCCAATCTGTTCTCAAGCCCTCTCCAGCCTGATTGAACAACAGCTCCCACATTACTGTGGCATTTTAATCATCAGATCTTTCAATTCAATTTAGAGCAAAATGTGCTATTTATAGATTTATAGTGAATATAAATAGAAAACAGAAAGTCTTTAACACCACATAAAAAAAAAATATCTTACCACACCAAAAGTCTTGTTTTGGAGTTTGTTTTATGTGCTGATATGCAAAAAGGTGAGTTGAAAAACCTGCAAGGCAATATGTCTTTCCTCCTCACAGTTTGCATAAGGGTTTGGTGTACACGCTTCGATGAGAGCAAGCGGAGTTGGTTACATGTGCTGGATTTGCATATGGCAGCAGGTGTGGCTTTGCTTGTCCCAAGTGCTCAGGCCTCATTTGACTGTGTGAGATCGTACAGATGACACACAAGCACTGTTCCAAATCTAAGTGAGCTCACACCACAAGTCGGGAATGTTTCACATGCATCATATTTTCTTCAATACTGAACAATATGAATAAAATGTAAAACAATTTTAGCAAATATATCTGTATAGCCTAATATGCAAGTAGTTATATTTAAATGATATAATAGTTTTTAGTTCACTTTATGTATTATCTAAAATGGATTATAATTATAACTCAAAAAACAACACTATAATACACTGCACACATATTATACTGTACATCCATTCAGATAAAATATAAATTGAATATACTGTAAATCTTATCTAAATAAATATTATATTCTGTCAATAAGTGATTTTTGGTAGCATCAATAATTTTTAGGAATACACTGAAATGAAAATTCTTGGTCAAAGCTGAAACCTAACAAAATGAAACACTGGGCTGAAGGCCAAACACCAGACATTTTGTCCTGCTCTATACAGAAAAAAATAAAATAAATACAAAATAACAATTTTGTACTGAAGATTTTAAACATTCTAGCAGACACTATACCTAAAAAGCTCAATTTAACCTTAAATTAATAAGTTATATATAATATTTAGCCATTAGACCCCCTTTTTGAACCAGTCATGTATTTTTACTGTACAATTAAAAGCAGCCTTGCTGAGAAGAGAAATCTTTTAAAACATTAGAAAATATTACAGATACTAATTTGAACACTTTTTGTGAATTTTATAATAAATGTATTAGCAGAGCCGTTGTAATGATTATTATCATCTTGCTTGTTATTTTATTTTACAGAACATGTCAAACAATCACAGTTTATTTCATTCAGCATTGCATTTGAGGCGTTAAAATGTCCCCATAATAACAGACCAGTGTGTAAAACTCTCAGACGCATTTTATAGATTCTATCCCGCTAACTTTAAATATTTCACATACTTTTAAGCACTCGTAGTCACATTTGCAAATACTACAGCCTTCTTTTATCATGAGGGGGTTTTGCGGCACATCATCTTTGTTTCCAGGCAGAACATTACGGAACGCGACACACACGACACAACTTTTATTTTGGCGGAAATGCGCAGGAAATCCTCAATGCTTCTTTTGGTTGACAACAGCAGATTTATAAATGAGTCTCATTACGAATACATCGTATGTATCACATTGTCGCATGCCTTGTAAAAATTCGTAAAAATGTGTGAGCAACTGACAAGTACCACTGTGAAGATTTTTCTTGTGCTTTGGACTTTGAACCTTGGTTAACAAGCAGATCCACCGCGAGTTTGTGCAGTGTGTTCAGAATACATCCAATACATTAGAAAACATAACGTTCTGCAGTTTATTTACTAATTGTTTAAGGCCATTTCGCGAGTATTAGAAAACAATATTCTGCAGTTTATTTACTTATTGTTTAAGGCTATTTCATGATTTCACTCATCATACAGTAAACATCAACAATCACCTCTTCCGTTTCTCATGAAAGACATGCAATGCATTCCTAAACAGTCTCTCGCTGTCGGTGCTCGGGCTGGGCAGTACATCGAGTTTGTACGATATATCAATATTTTCTTGATAAGCGATTCAGTATGAGGCAATACCTTTTATATGGATATACTGTATAGTAGTTTGATACGAGCGCATCTGAAAATAGCTTCGGAGCAATTAAGTCTATTTTTATGATAGCACTGAATGTAAAGAGACTGCAATGAAATAATCAAAATAGCCTATCACAACTCTGTGCTTTTGTTCTCATTCATTTTAATTTCTAGTTTAGTGAATTTAACTTCTGCTTTAAAAGCCTTATTTTCGTTTTTATATTGTAATGATACAATATTAGAATGAAATGTGATTTTAACCCTTTTTTGCACTCAATATAAAGGCTTAAATGGTTACATTAACTTTATTTGTTTTCATAGCCTTTAATATGTATTGTTTTGTTGGACAACACTGGGCGATAAGTGAAATAAATAGATATTAAATACAGATTTTTTTAAAATTCAAAAACAAAAACGAAAATACAGAGACAAACATTGGATATCGCAAATCGGCCAAAAAATACAGAGATATTGTCCAGCCCTTGTCGGTTCTTGCAATGACTTTTGCGTCTTTCTCTGACACTTTGAAATGCTTCCACACTTCTGTCATGTGCAGCATTATAAAGAGTGCGCACCTCTCACTCTACGCTGGTTGCAATTTGATCATTGTACGGAACAGTTTATTCTGTCTTTTCACGTATTCTTTTGCTAATTTCAATAGATAGATGGATGGATGGATATAGAACAACAGAAAGAACGATAGATATGAAAACAGAATGAGAGATAGGTCAAACGATATAGATGGCCTACAGTATAAGTGTAGCAGTCCAGTCCTTTATGAGGTTCTCTTCTGGATAGGATGCTGTCTATGCAGCTCACAGAGCGTCAGACTCCCACTCGTGTGCCATCAGTTTGGCAGAGAGGTGACAAGAGCTGTTTGCAGTCCGCTGGAATGTAAAACCTAGATGAGATATTTTTGAAGCGGTCTTTGACACACATTTTGCAAATGTGCATGACATCGCTATGTCTCTATGTCTCTTTCAACGACTCCCTTTTTGTTTCCCTCGCTCGCCGCTCTCTCCCTCTGTCTCTCTAAAGCTGTTATCAGCTGAAACAGCTCTGACCTTTCGTAGCTGTTAGCCTCTGGCTCCCTTCCCCAGCCAAACAGCCAAAGCACTTTATCACAAGACTATGAATTACCACAGAAAGGACACCATCTCACACCGCCTGCGTGATCTAAGACGCTCCTGCTCTGCACCGAACGCTCTTTCTTTCAAGCCCTTCACAGACGTTTGGTAAACACGGCTGACATAACCTGTGTTTTTGACTGCTCTGGTCGTGGACACATCTTGTCTGGAGCTCAGTTGTCTTTCAGTTCCACTGTGTTGCTCTAAGTAATAACTACGGACCATTAACATGGCATTTGCACATTTAGACTGAGACAATGGGCCCCGAAGTCTAGGAATAAGCGTATGTGTGTATTTGCCTTTATGTCAGTGTAAGGCAATCCGTTTGAAATCTATTTGTGTTGTAGTGAGGGATGGCTATGCAATTTGGAATGAGCTGTATTTATGTGAGTCTTTGAGGAAACACACAATATACGGCATCATAGAAGCGAATGGGAAATGAGGTGGCGTGAAGCGTTTGTGGGTAAAAATGGAATATGTTTGTGCGTGTCTCTCTGCATAAAGCAAGATTTCATGCTGGTTGGAGCATGCTTGAATGCTAAATGCAAATCCATCGTGTCTGATGCATGTGAGCATGTATGTAAATTTTTAATCTGTGTATCTGTACCCACACATCCATCTGTACAGTACTCTTCACATCAATCGCAAACAGATACACTCACTAATGGCAAATGACCACAGACCTAATAAACCTTGTTATGACAACATAAAACAACATTTGAGTTCTATATTACGATACATTTACATATTTCAGAATAGTTAGACAGAAATAACACAGACTTGATTTTATCTATTACCAATTAACTATTATTTAACTATATACAAATGATATAGGTGAAGCCAATCAAATAGATTTGCTTAAAAAGTAACTTATTTTTAAGTTTTAAGTTGCAGTTTTTTAAGCAAATTAAAAAAAATATATATATATAAATAATACATTTAAAAATTTCACTATACATTACAAAGTTGTGATTTCTAAATTCACTTCAGCATTTAAACATATAGTTTTTATTTTTACTTTTATTATATATACTTTCATTTTATTTACTTATTTTACAAATTAGTATAGTTTAATGGTTATTGGCCATAACATAAACAAAACTATTGGCTAACAAAATTGTTTTTCTTTCTTTTGCTAATTTTATTGTTCAGTTACATACTTGGGTTACATAAAATATGATGTTTTTACGTATTATGTCAAATGACTAATGACTAATAGTATACATCAAAGCATATACCATCTGAAACCATCACTGAATGGAACAATCTTTCTGAATGATAGCATAATCTGCTCATTTTGACTCCTCTTAGACAGCGAACATACAGACAATATACCACACATCCCCATGGAACTGCAACAACTACCCTAGTTCAGCCATTTTGGCTCTGTTTTCATCATATTACACCTAATACGTGACCACTTCGCCATGACGGCTCTGTTTCCTGCTAGCATAAGAGCTTGTGCTGAAAGGTGAATGGTAATCCTGCTGCTCTGTGAAGTGTGAAGCATGACTACACCAACTGCCTCCTCAAACAGCGGTGTGCTGGGGTGACGGAGGCCGTGCAGTCTTTAGCACCATCTCTCAGCCCAACAAGTGAACGTCTCACACCTGCATCCTGAATATTAACACTACTCACAGAAAATATGGCGGGCGTTATGAAGAGAAATACCTCCGAGAGCAATTGAGCCCGAGTCAGACTGAAAGAGCTCATCGAACCCAGCGATGCCGCTCAACACGGCCGTTTGATAAGCTGTAATATTGAATTAATCACCTGAAACTCTTAAAACGGGACAAAAGAGGGTGAAGAAATTATGTCTCCTTTTACGACGGAATCAGTGTGAATTACTGCGTGAGAGGGACGGATCTTTTGAGGTTTCAGTCAATACTGTTCCCTAAAGACTGATAAATGCAAGTGAAGAGATTTACAGCCATACACATGCACACACACACACACACACACACACACACAAATAAAGCTTCCAAAAAATGGTTTCACAGCCTAATGCCAAATAGCTATATTTATTTTCTACAGTGATATTAGAGAATAGGGGTTTTCAAACTTTTTGATGCCAAACACCCCCCAAATACGATAATTCCCATTCCAAAAATATAAAGGCACCAATAATTTTTCATATATAAAGACCTGTTTACACTGTGTGAAACATACTTCGTGTTACAGTATATTAAACGAGATTATAAAAATGACCTTGCCATATATTTAAAACAAAACAAAATAAAGATTTGTCCCATTGGACAATTAAATAGTTTTCCACAACAGTTTGCCCAATCAGAAACAAGTATCCTAAAAGGCTGCATAACTTACCATATTTTACTAGCTTTGCACTGCTTTGCTTTGAAAACAACTTACTTAAGAGAATGACCAAACGAATGAATAAATGAGTCTAAATAGTTTTTGATATTATCCATTAAGCAATTTGTTGAAACAATTCCTAAACATATTTAATAAATAAAATAACATTAACTTCACCACCAAATAAATAAATATTATAGAAACATTTTATCTTTTTAAATCCCTGGGCACCAGTTTGAACACTTCTGATCCATTTACTGTAACTACAAGAACAAGAACATTTGAACCTGTCCCTCAGTTTGTGAAGAAATTCATTTACAGTGAAAGTGCATGGGATAAGTAGAAATGCATAAACAGTATATTCAGTTTTTGTTTGCAGTGTTTGCAAACTGAAGTATGAGTCAAAAATATTGTTTTGTGAGAAATGACAGCATCCCACATATGCTGTCAGAGTTTACCTTATTTAAATCAAACTTTTTTTAGCCTAAGTGTATGAGTGAGAAAGAAAGTGAAAAAGCAGAGTCTTTGTGAGTCTGTATCCCTGCTGTTAATTCATTGTCACCAGGTCTGGCTGACACAAGGGCCTGGGACTCAAGTCACAAAGTTGATAAAATGCTGGGCTCTCTTCTACATCCCTGGTGAGGGTGAAAGGATGTGTGCGTACACACAATGTGCTGACTCAACAAGCCCCCTTCTCTTTCTCCTCATTTTTCTCTCATCTGCCACTACACGTGCCCCCCAGTGGGGCTGACCCTGCGGTCCGCGTGTGTAGCGATATGATGGGAACCTGTCAGCCCGCTGTGCATTAAACCACCGCTCTCATTACCGGCCCTTCCCTCCTGCCACACCCGACCCCATCCTGCTGCCCACGCGGCACCCAGAGGGGATATCAAACCTCTAGAACGGATGCTAAAAAAAGCCTGGAGATGCAAGCAACCGGCCCGGTCATCCATCTCTGAACATTATTTTCTCCTTCTTTTCTCCTTTAGAGGTTCTCTCTCTCTATTTTTCTCCATTTCTTTCACTTTATTTCATAGTCTGAAATATGGTTGGGCAGTATGATAGTATATTGTTCAGAGCAAGAAGTCTGTCAACTGTAAGAGTTTCTGCTATGCTGTGCAGTATAGCCATAGTTGCTATTTAAAAAAGCAAAAATAATAATAATAATAATTGTATTATTACATTAAACACATTTTGTATTTATAGATACATAAAATACTATAACAAATAACTTCACTAATTATTATTCAAACAATTATACAGTATATTAAGCTATTTAACAAACTCAAAATAAACTATGTTAATGTTAACTTGGTGCATTAATAAAGAATTAAACTGGTTTACTTAAGAGAATATTTTCTTATTAATACTTGCTTTTTTTGTACAACAGCTTATCCAATATCACCATTTTGAGACTTTTAGACTCTTTTGCTCCATAATGTGAAGCAGCATTACTGCTTTATTATGTGAAATATGTTTGGTATGAATTTCCAGTAAAAAAGTAAATAAATAAACAAATAAATAAATAAATAAAATCTTCAGGAGCTACAACCTATCTTCATCTCAGAAAAAAAAATGGTGAGATCAAATTTAAAATAAGAAATAATGTCACACTCTGAGATACATAGCCGTATCGTGAGATAATAACTCAAACTGTCCTAAATTAAGTTCCACTGTGATATATAAAGCTGCAATTGTGAGAAATAGAGTTGCAAAAACAAGAACGTTAGCCACAATCATGAAATTCAAGTCATGAGATTTAAAGCCACTATTATAACCAAAGTCGCCATTGAGAAATAGTCACAATTACCTTTTATACTCTGAGGCAAAAAGCGGGTTTTCCATAATACTGTGATGTATAGGGTTACTGTAATATAAAATGACTCATACTGCCCACCTCTGGTCTGTAGTGCGTCCCATGGGAAGTGTTGTGTGTATTGATATTATATGAGCAGGGTCTCTCTCCATCTCTCTCTTTCTCTCTTCATTATGCTGTCGAGAGGGAGTGACCTTGTTCTCTCTCCTTCAGCTGTCCCTCCATCACTCTCGCCTTCTCTGACACAGCTACTCTACTCTCTTCCCATTGCTCTCTTTCATTAGCGGATGCTGTCACGTTCTCTCCATCCTACAGCTGTTATGGATGGAAGAAAGACGACGGGAGGGGAAAGCATATACATGTATATATTCTGACCTGTCTCTCCGACATGACGTAGATGTAGCTGTTGTCCAGGGAAAAGGCCATGTCTCTGAGAATAGGGCTTCCATCTTTGATGACCGGCAGAGTTTCATACTGGACGCCACCCTGAGGAGGACCGTCAACACGAATCTGAAAGAGAAAGAAGAAAACATTATACCATATCTTAAATATTATATTTTGTACTGACATGTATATTTTTAAGTAGTATAATACCATATATTACATTACTTATAGAAAATTATATTAAAATATTTTACTAAAACATGTTCTATATCATATTTAAAAAATGTAATTTTATATATGTACTATATAAAATATACTATATAAAATTGTACAATATATAATTAGTAAAATAAATATATATATATATATATATATATATATATATATATATATATATATATATATATATATATATATATATATATATATATATATAAATAACTTATATATTGTATAATATTTTGATCATATATTTTTTAAATATTTATATATTAATATTGTATACTATACTATATACAAAAATATTATTGGTTATACAAAATATATTAGCACATTTTCTTACATAAAATAAGTAGATTTTATTTAATTGATACAATATATTATTTATATTATATTTTAATAATTTAGATTATTTTAAATATCTTTTTTAGACTTTAAACAATGACTAAAGGGGTTTTGATAAGGTCAAAGGATGAAATACTAATAGTCATCACAGGTTTCACATTAAACCGTCTCCACCCACTGTTTTCACCCACCCAAAAGACAATTAAAAGCCCAGGACACATTGTGGCTGTGTATGTCTGACTGAGGTCAGTCCTAGGTCATGTGTCTGTCTGGTAGTGCTTAACAACTTAACAATAGAGAACGAGGACGACTGAGGATGACCCTTACAGAGATCCGAAAGAGCAAAGATCATTCAACTAAACCGACCAGAGTTCAAAGGCAAAAACAAATAACAACTTGTCATTCTCCACAATCTTTCTCAACACAATTCTGGCCCAAAGCACAGGAGCGGGAAAAAAAATAATGTCCATGCCACACTAAAGCTGTTTAAACATTAGTCCACTCCACAGAATGTAAAAAACATCTGTGAACGGCAGACTCCCAGTCCACTAAACGGACATTTACAGCGCACTGACGTCCTGCCGTAACGGTAAATGTGTTCATACATAAAACATGTCAGCCAGTCAACAAGACCCGCCTCCTCATGTTCGGCCGAGCGTGACCCTGATACGACCTGCCGTGCGCACCGCAGGGACCTTATGTCACGGAGAACTGTGGCCAGTCGTCCACAGAGGGCACTCTGAAGAACATACTTCATTTGCAGGCAGGAAGTGGGTCTGGCGTGCTGGTTGTTGAGTTAAATGTTGTGTTCACTGGTCCTACAGGGGACTATAAAGCAATCAGACGGTAGGTTCTTTGGATGAAATTGTAAAGGTGATAGAAGCATGCGCAGATATAAAGGCCAAGGATCCCTTGGTGGATAAAGAAATAGAGCAGTGCCCCTCGATTAGAGACTGTATACTTTACACACTGTGCTATTGCAAAGCCATTATATATACCTACAGAAAGGTAGACAGTCATTAGTAGAAAGGTCATTAGAAGTCATTTATTTAATTATACAATTTTATTAATTTTCTATTAATTTAAATATATATATATATACATATATATATATATATATATATATATATATATATATATATATATATATATATATATATATATATATATATATATATATAAAACCTATAATAATTATTATATAAAAATAAAAAATAAAAATACACACAATTATATAATGATTACATACAAAGTCATATACACACATATACACACAAGTAATTCAATTTTTATTTGTAATTATTTTTATAACTTTTTAAAAATTTATTTAATCATTTTATTATGGGAAAACTATATAGACACACTCCGACACTTTTCCCACAATTTTCTTTTTTAAATCAATAATAAGCAGACCACCTGCATGTATGTACCTGTGCAATGTCTTCGGCAACACTGATCCTTTCATTTACCATAATGCCTTAGAAAATGTATTATCTCTTATAGTTGATCTGTTGATCACCTGGCTTGAGTCTTGTCTTCTCCTTACAAGCTTCTGCAACATTTGCTCATTACTTTTTCATTATTGGCACATTCTCTCCCACGCTCTCCCTCGGCACTGTATGTACATTATAGATGGCTGCCGTCCCTTTGGCTGCAGTGCAAGTGCAGCTGTCTTTCTCATTCAGAGATGCTCCGACACTCCACAATCACACAGCATTCTGTGTGCTTCGGCCATTTTAAATTGCAATCTACATGTGCTTGTGTTTTCGTGTCAATCAGCTCTGAGATCATGTCAGTATAATGCAATGCTATTTATTAATTTACAGTATATATATATGTAGAGTGCTTTTTGTATATATATATATATATATATATATATATATATATATATATATATATATTGTGCATTTGTGTGTGTTTGTATTTGTATGAGGGACTTCTGAGACCGCCGGTCCCTTCCAGCTACACGCTCATGCCAAGAGGACGCTTTTGATGTGAGAATGTAAGCGTGCTACAAAAAAGTGCTTGAAGAGAAACCAGACTCCCATTGAAATTCTCTCGCTGTTCAACATGATAACATACTGCAAAACACTCTCTCCCACACTGTGCATGAGCACTTTATACGTGAAGCCGCGCACCCACATCTGAAAGAACCTTTAGGGTACCTCGCTTTGAATAGATCCCATTTCAGATTATTCATGTTAACTAACTCTTCTGGTACTAGAGACGTACTGAATACAAATCAAACATCTTGAATGCTCACATCCACATAACACTCCCACAACCAGAAGGGATAGGGAACTCTGTTTACCTCTAAAAGTATTATTAAAGCACAATTCAATTTTCCTTTAAAGTAATTACATGAAAGAGATGGCAGGCGTAAGAGAAGAACAGTAAGAGTGTAATTTAATTCTGACACAAAGCACTGAAACATAAACCTGCTCAAAGATATTCAGCAACAATATTTACTCCCTCATCTATTTTAAGCCATAACCTCTAAACCACATTAAGCATGAACATTCAAAGCAGAAAGAGGACCAGGAAAAAATCAGAATGCGTTTCCCATATGTATTTGTCTTTCTTTTTTTTTTCAGAATAGAAAAAAGGCTATGAAAAGCACAGACCTCAAGAATATCGTTTCCAGTCGCTGTGGGACTCGTACACAATGGATGTCCTTGTTTAAATGTGTGTGCATGGGAGCGCGAGGGAGTCAGAGACAGAACTCAGACTGACAGAGCAATCTGTCCCGTGGTCTATCTCAGATCTTCCCTAATCCATTTTAAATGTGTAGGCTCATGCAGTATGTCGAGACACAGAAAGAGAACAGAAACTCTGCCACCTGAACACACTGAATCCAATTACACTAAAGGGGATTCCTCAAAATTGTCTGCTCTCACAGGTCAAATGTCAGCGCTTATCCAGTAAGCGAGATGGTAATGCTAACTGAAAGGGTTAACTGTCAAAAAAAGGCCAGCCTGACCCACAACTTTTTCCACCTTCGACTCACTTGTAGCAGACGGAAGGATTCAAACACAATGGCTCTGCTCAATAATCTAGCGAGCTTTCTTTTTATCTACCTATAAAAATAATGTATACAATATTTAATATAATAATTTATTTGTACAATTGCTTCTTATTATAAAGGTATCAATGAATATATGTACATTTATGTAAAGTTAGTATGACGGAACAATGGATAGATAGATAGATAGATAGATAGATAGATAGATAGATAGATAGATAGATAGATAGATAGATAGATAGATAGATAGATAGATAGATAGATAGATAGATAGAATGAACAAAAAAAGAGAACGATACATAGAACGACAGAATTATTGGAATGATAGATAGAATAATAGAGTAATAGAATGAAAGAACGATAGACAGCACAATAGATAGATAGATAGATAGATAGATAGATAGATAGATAGATAGATAGATAGGTAGATAGATAGATAGATAGATAGATAGATAGATAGATAGAATGAACAAAAAAAGAGAACGATACATAGAACGACAGAATTATTGGAATGATAGATAGAATAATAGAGTAATAGAATGAAAGAACGATAGACAGCACAATAGATAGATAGATAGATAGATAGATAGATAGATAGATAGATAGATAGATAGATAGATAGATAGATAGATAGATAGATAGATAGATAGATAGATAGATAGATAGATAGAAAAAACAATACATATAACAACAGAAGGATAGAATGATAGAATAACAGAATGATAGAACAAAAGACAGAAGACAATGATAGATAGATAGATAGATAGATAGATAGATAGATAGATAGATAGATAGATAGATAGATAGATAGATAGATAGATAGATAGATAGATAGATAGATAGATAGATAGATAGATAGATAGTTGGTTGTTTTTCTTCCTGTATATGGGCTGAGATGTGGAGGGATATTTCTGGTCTGTTGGACGCAGCAGTATTTCTCTCTCTCTCTCTCTCTCTCTCTCTGCTCTTGGAGAGATTTTTCTGGGCCCCAGTCCGCCTGGATAACACATCTAATCCATCACCTGTGTCAGCTTGAAGAATTCTGGTGTCAGCAAACCCTCTCTCCCTCTCTCTCCCTCTCTCTCCCTCCTTCTCTCTCTCTCTCTCTCTCTCTCTTTTGCTGTCTTCTGATGGTTTCTATCAGTGAAAAACTGGCTCTTTTGTTCTTGCTGCTGTACTACAACACTATCTCCCATAACGCATGTGTTACAGCAACAAACTGCTCGGCCCGTGTGTCACTTTCCATCCAGATGCATTTGAGCACTTAAGCAGATCCCAGCCTCTCAGGGACAGAAAGAGAAAGCAAGAGAGCGGAATTGAGTGGACACTTTCATTCTGACTATGATGCATAAATATTTGCAGGGCTCAAAATTCATTTAATTTAAATTACTAATACATTTTTTTAATCATTTTTCTGTCGTCCAATAAAACATCCCCTATGCGTTATGTGGAATTAAACACAAGGAAAGTTTCATTAGTCTGTTTAACATACTCTTGATCCTATGTGAAGTTTATTATGCAAATAAAGGAATACCATCATAAACTAAACATATGCACTTGTGTGATATGCTATATATACACACGCAAAACAAAATCAGCACCTAATCATGATGACTTACTAAAACTAGACTTTGCTTCACAATGTGCGAATAGTTCTTTAACGAGTTCCAAGCAAACTTCCTGAGTCCCATTCCTTCTGTCACCAACTTCTAACTTATGGTTTTCATTAAAACACTTCAACAAAGCACAAAAAGGAAGTTATACTCAAATAAAAGAATGTTTCATTAAACCATAATATCTATCTAACCACTATTGTGAATATATATTTATTCTATGGTGGTTACAGCCCTGCTCATGTTTCCAATAATGATGATAGATCACGAAATAAAATATGAATTCCTCCAAAAAATAAATGATTGGCGTTTTCCTTTTCCTAATTCTGTCAGTTTATATAGATAATCCAACCACAAGCAATTAAAGACTTCCAGTATCTAACAAGCTGAGGTCTAACTAGTCATGCATGTCATCATAAATCCCTCAGCAGTGACCTATGGTCACACGAGTACCAAAAAAATGACCAGGACAATCTAATTACACGAGTGTTTGCCATTGAGATGAAACAAAAGTGCCTTCCTGAGAATCTCCCTGCTTTGATATTACCTGACCTAACTTTAAAACCCACACAGCTTAGAGTCAGCTTTTTTCTTGCTGGTTACAGAAACCAGATCTGAAGAATGAGGGGTTGTGGTGAAACATGATCAAAAATATCCCTAATTGTCCAAAAATGGCAACCTACAGCCTTGCTGCTACGGCCAGCCGGCTGTATTTATGGAAGTCTTAAAATGACAGAACCACCGCCAGACTGGTGGATTGTGTCCAAGTGAGCTCACTGAAAATGAGTTTGAGGTAAAACTAATGTTGAACCAGTGGTTATATGCTGTTTTTCTGCACTTAATTGGCCTGAATTGTTTTGCATCAGGATTTATTATGCAGCTGAATTCCTCGCTGAGGTTTCCTCTCTCTCACAGAGTTTCGTAGACACAGTGTTGTACCTTTCTAAATTCAGGCCTTTACGAGATTAACAATAATCTTTGCTTAGCTTAGAAATAAGACTAATTTTGCTTTCAGCCTCTATTATGGATTTTGCGGTACCCTCAATAGCTTTGATTTTACTTTGAGTTTACCAGACCTGTAGAGAAGCTACCGTACTTTTTCAGATAAAACAAAAAGAGTTCTGGAGAGCTGGTAGAGTATTTACTGTAAGATTGGGCGTCCTATTAATTGTGTGCAGAGGAGCAAAATAATGTAAACATGAATTAAACAGCCCCTCTCATTTGCGTCACGACAGCAAGACCCATTAAAGGAGTATCAAAGCAACATAAAAACTGCATGTTAAAACAAACCACAGACAAATTGGTATGCACCATTAAAATCCAGGACTCAACAGTAATTGTGAACATACTGTAACAAGCCTTTTATTAAAGGTTAAAAGTACAGAGGTTATTTGTATATTAATAATATACAATGGCTTTTACAAGACAAGCATTAGGCATCAAAATGAGTGTGACAAACGAAAACCAAATCGACAAACAAAAACGAAATCTCAGTGGGGTGTTTTGGCATCCGAACTGATCAGAGGAACCAAAACGACCTTAAGAGACAACACAATTATTACTGACAGCTGAGCTGCTCAGAACCGGCGCGGTGAATTTAGAATCTATAGGTGTATAATTACACACACTCTATCAAAGCAACTTCAAAAACTTTTGTTGTATGGACAAATCATTCGCATGAGCATAATGCGTCTCTCTGTCTCGCTCTCTTATCATTTAAGTGCTGAAAGTGGAAGTGAATGAAATCTTAAGATGCAGTTTGAAAGGAAAACAGAAAAGGAAAGGCAATGGAAAACCATTCAGATTCCTCCCCTAGAGAACAATCATATTGTATTGCAAGTTAGCAGGCTGTAATTTGACAAAGTGAACAAAAAGTACACTGAAACCGAACCGAGTGCATGCTCTTAAAAAAATAAAAATGTATAATAATAATGATAAAGAAACACATGCCAGCCACTTGCGGAAACTGAGACAGGTGCCGGATTCATTCAGCTCAGTCAGAATCAAAGCCTCATTTATCCCTCTAGTAGTCTCAGCCTTAAATGACACGACCAACGCAATAGTCAGACGCTCTCTTCCTGTCTAAGTGGGCGGATCTTGGCCAGAATGAACTGCAATAAGGACGAGACTTTATGGCGTAAATCAAAAGTCTGGCCTTGTGAGACTATCATCCTAGTAATTAAGCATTTCTGCTTCTAGAGGCCAAAAATGTAACTTGCCTGAGGTTGTTAGATGATGCTTCTTCTGATGATGTAACTCCATTAACAGTGCATTAGAAAAATACTTACAATGCAACACCTTATTAACCAGAAAAATGCCTCATGTAGATCTTATTTACTCTTATTGCATTTCTAGGAATTGTTTTTTTTTTCTTCTTCTTCCTTTTGTTTCTACACAAATGCAGTTCATTGTCTTACATCGTCTTGGGATTAATATTCTTTCAGTCCTTGTCCTTTGATAAGGTCAGTCTATTTTTCACTCTCTCTATCTCTCTCGCTTTCGATACAATAAAAAGTATATCCAGGGACCTTATCTGTTCTTTCTTTTCTTCCTCATGATGTGTGGTTCACAATGGCCATCCATTTGTCTCTCTAGGGACCTCCAGATGATTACAGATGCCTGATTGTTGTCAGAACCCCGGAATGGACAGCAGTACGTCGGATTTTAGTTCAAAAGAATAGAAATCATCCATTTTATTTTTATTTTATTTTATCGTATTTCATTAATAATTTTCATTAAAAAAAAATGATAATAATAAATACATGTGATTTGAAGTGTCATCTGTATGCTTTTAATAAAATATTTTTTAAATATAATTTAGTTTAATTTTAAATATATATATATATATATATATATATATATATATATAGCAAAAAAAATCTTTTTCTAAAAATGAAAAAAAAAAGATCCTTGAAGTGTCATTTGTACATTTGTATGCATTTGATAAATAAAAAAGTTAATGAAATTAAAATAAATGGTTATTTATACAAAACCTAATCAGAATCAGGTATTGTTAATAGCTGTATGATGATTTACCATATTTAACTTATTTTGTACTGCTTTGGTAGTTTAATTAAAATGAATTCTAAATAATTCAACTGAGAGAGCGACTGCGGAAGAGAGAGAAACCTGTGATGATAATAAATCAGCTTCTGGTCCACCTGCGAGGCAATTGTATAAAGGGTTTTGATTAAAGCTCACACTAATCACTCGACAGCGCCATTCTACATCAATACACAGACAGAGAGAGCGCGAGAATAAAGCGTGTAAAGCAAGCAGGACAGAGGAAATGAGGATAGCAGAAAAAGCGAAAACGACTAACAAAGTGTTGAGAGACGGAGTGGAGCTTTGTTTTTGCTGGAAGCTGTGTATGTGTGTGAGAGAGACAGGGTTCCTCTTATCAGATGACCTGTTCAGCTTTCCCTATGGACCTGCTGTAGCTTATCTGGCCCCTCATGCCTCAAATACACTGTTTTCATTCAAAGCAATATCTGCTTTCTACTGTCCTACCAGGACTGACCACTCGTTCGATGGCCCTCCTGGGCGTAGAGAGAGCGATAAGGGTCACATGACCTGCTGTAGTCGGAGATGAGGGCCATGTGACCTGCTGAGCATGCTTGTTTTCATGGCCGTAGCAAAGCAGGCCACAACCCTAATGTCCAGGATCAGCCGCCACCATCACGGTAACCACGGCAACACGTCCCGCGGGATGCAGGGGGTATTACAGCAGTAAGCCCTAACGCTGACCCGCTCAGAGAATACATACACACAACCTCTCAAATCATGCACAGTGTAGCACACATTCTCGTTTTGTGCAGTGCATACGTCCTGTGAACAGGTTTATGGTGAGTCTCGTGAGACGTGTGCTAATTGATCACACGTGCACATATGACAGCTTTCCATAACATATGCGCACAAACACATGCACATATGTCTGACACACTTTTAGAAAAAAAAAAAAAAGGTTGGGGTGTGGGCATTTGTTAGAGGGACACTGGACTAATCTGCATAAACTGTATTGTTAAATTATATATTTTCAAAATGTAATATTCCGTCAGTTGTTTTAGTGTTATATGTGGACTTTGCTGCATCGCTTTTCAGCGCCAAACATATATTTTGTAAGATTCACAAACAAATGATGCTCTTTTTGGTAAATCAAAAACATACCACTGCCGGTGTAGTCTGATTCATGAGCAAACGACTCATATGAACTGGCTCTTTTTAGTGAATCAAAAAATTTAAGCAGTTTAGTTTGATTCATAAGCAATTATTTTAAATTTAATTATGTCAATTTATGATCAAATGACTCATTAACTGGTTCCTTTAAATTAACTGTAGTTAAACATACAGTATTAAAAATATCAATGCTAAAGATGTTAAAATATGAAACCTAAAATATATTTTAAATAGTTAAAACAACCTCCCATAAAGTTGATTCAAAAAATTATATATAAAAATATATATAAAAGATACCCCTACACAAACATACAGTAGCTATAATTATAATATTAAGATATTAGTATTAAGAAAGAAATAAATGTAATTTCTTTTTTTTTTACATTTTTAAGATTTATTTAAAAAAATTGTATCAAAAACTTTATTGGAGGCGGTTTTTATTTTATTTTGTATTATTATTATTTTTTTATTTAATATATTTGCATCTTTAATCTATGTATACACACACACGCGCACACACACACACACAAATATATATGATATAAATGGTTAAAATGTAATTACTGTAATTAAACAGTTAGTGATCTTAAAATATTCACATAAATGTTAAAGCTGAAAAAAAAAAAAAAACTTGAACTGGTCCAATAATTCATTCATAATGTAAACACAACACTTACACAAAACAGACAAAAGTGCACAAATAAGCTCGAAGAATCAATCAAAGAATCCCAATGTCCTGAATTGAGAAGAGAGTGCCACACTAAACTGACAGCACACACACATACACACACCTAATACCCCCTTAGAGGATCAATAATGGAACAAAACCTGGAGGTCTTGTTACAAAGACAAGATCACCACTAAATCAACCTCTATGCATTGTGGGTAAAGAGGAGGGGGTCATAACAGCAAAGCTCTCCTCTTCCATGGGTGACTGCAACTATAAATTCAGTTGAGGTCCTTCGATTCCTGCTGTCGTCAGTGTACACATCCACCAGCCCTTAATGACATGCTGCCCTCGTATACAGAAGACGCACACATATCGGGGGGCTGGAGTAGCAGTGGACGACTATATGCCATGCCGGCTCTAAACACTCCCCGGATGCAGCAAATCACATTGACAGAACCATAGGGAGGTGGAAACCAGATGTGTGTTATTGTCCCGCCGTTCAATATATTATAAGAACAGAGGTTCAGCGAGGGCTGGAGGGGATTTTAGACTTGCCTTCCACAAATGACCCTCCCTAAGAAACACAGGAAAGCTGATATAAATTTCCACTTATTACTGATTCTTTCAGCACTTCTGTTAGGTCATTTGACAGAGATGGATCTAAAGGAAGGGTGAGAGGTGAAAAAGGAAGGAAATGCCTGAGCTATGATTGTTAAGCTCTTAGGCCAGAAACATAATGTATGCAAGTGGTCCGACACATATGCTTGTCTTGTAAAAATATTGTGAAATACGATTACAACTTAAAATGTCTTCTATTTTAATGTTTTAAAATGCAATTTCATCCTGTGATGGCCATTACTTCAGTCTTCAGTGTCACATGATCCTTCAGAAATCATTTAATATGCTGCTAATATTCTTGTATACATATATTTCAAAATTATTTAAGAAGCTAACTAGCTATAGCTAACTTTAGCTAACTTTCTCATCAAGTTTTGTTTCAAACTATAGCTAGGACACGGCATTAATTCACCTGAAAGAGAGGAAAAGTCATCTTTTAGATATTCAGATATTTCTTATGATATCTCTTTTCGAGTTGAGGAAAATAAAAAGACTGGATAGGGAAAGCTCTGGCTTTGTGTTGTTCTTCATTAAACAAAGGGACAAAAAATCAGTTGTGAATATTTGTGTTTGTCTGAACAGACAGAATTTCACACCGAATATCTTGATGTGGTCACACTAGCAAGTAGACTAATAAAATGAGCACTAAATATGTGTAAATTATGCTTCTTTCTCTAATTCATATTACACAAAATGTCTTTTGATTTAACAGATAACTTCCTCTGAAACTAATTATAAAAACTTTGATTTTGCATCAGTCAAACGGTGTTTTCTGTCCAAGTGGGAGCTTCTTGGCTGCAAGAAATGGCCAAATAGACAAGACTTCATAGTGATAGTCAAATCTCTGGCACTGTGTATAAAAAGTTATTTTAAACTAGGGCTGGACAAGTTTTTTATTATTATGAAAATTTGTTGCTCATTTGCTCTGAATCCACATAATGGGTCACAGGTGGGGACGCTACCGGTCAAATTATTTAGGCTAAGCGTCAACATTCACAAACCACTGTTATTTTTAACAGAAAAGAATGCAACAAGCTCATAATCATGACTTTATAAATTGGAAATAAGGAGTTTACGATAGCACGTGAAGACAGCAGAGAAGCGCTCTCGCTCAACACAGTGGAACGAATAGTTTTGCCAACTTTGTAATTTATTATTTTGAGTCGTATGGGACGTGGTAACACATGTCCCTCTCACAATATATTGCTTTTACAGATCTATCGCTTTTGCCGCATGCAATCATGTAGCACGTATCAGAAGATCTGCACTACGCCGCAGTAAGCACTCACACTCACTGATCTTTATATTACTGAACCGCGCTCTTGACCACCTCTTCCAACAGAGCCAGGGACTGCTAAACAGAATGATCACACTAGTCAGAAGAACCTGGCTTTGGGGGTCAAGCGCGCTCTGGCATGGTTAAGATTGCATAGTGTGAGCACACCCTAATTATTCTCCCGCAAAAAAAAATAAAATAAATAAATTTAATCATTGCCCATCACTATTTTAAACATTGTAGAACATCAGTATCATTGTTCAGCCGCCACATGTGTTGAGATTGGGTTCAGTTATTATGTATGCAAATCTAACCTTTCCTTCTCTCGTCTGGATTTGCGTCCTGTGCGCTCCACACACACAAGCCTGGAAGACACTGTATGTAGGCCAGAACCATTAATGCCATTATTGCCGGTCAGTGCCCAACCACTGTGTGTGTGTGTCTGTGTCTAATTTGAGTGTGCTAACTGTATGCGGAAACACGGCATGATAACGTTCATCTACAAGGAGGAAACCACTAACAGCAGGAGGAGAGTTGCGCTATAGACAATTGAGGAAAAGGGCCTCGGGTGAGTGTGTGTGTGACCCCCCCCCCCTAAATGTCCACTGCTAAGGCCCTAGGGTGCGCTCAGAGAGCCTCATTATGGAAAAGAATGACAGCTTGCTGTCCAATGTGGGTCAAATGTGAATCAAATTATTTCAAATGCTGACAGCCCATTCAGGTACAGCTGCTTAGACACTGGAATTGAATGTTCTAGCCGACAGAATGCACAAATATTAGACTATCTGTTTAAAATAGGACATCGTGCATGTGTCACATCCTCCAATTATAGTTTATTACCGAGAGTAAGAGCTGAAGAGCAGGTCTTGTCCTGACTGGCACTGAGAAGGTACTGGATGTTTGTGTCTGCCTGTCTGTCTCTGTGGAGTGATGCTGCGCTGCATTACCTGCACCATAAAGCATTTCCTCACTCTAAACATGCCTCTGTGAGGTAACGTCTGGCTCTGGCATCCTGATCGAGACGCGTGTCCACCACTGAGTAAATGGCAAATCAAACACAGTTGCTGTTGATTTAATGCGCTCTATTGTTTTCGCGAGAGGCAGACGTTTGTTATAATGAGATGGAAAGCGAATGCTTTGCATTTTGTGTCAGCTGTTTAAGATTTAGTGAGCTGGACAGCATCTGCGTGTTGATAAATAACATATTCTAAAAGAACAAAAGCAGAAATCAATTTAAACATGGTTTGTTTGAATGAGATGGCCAGGAAAGGACAGACTCTCAGTCTCCATATGTCTTTTCTGTCTCTCTGTCTGCACCAGACAAATATACATTCTTAGATGTTTCTATTCTAAAGGAGAAATTAATAAAAAGAAACAAATAAGATGATTGTTGAGGTACAGTATTGCACTGTTATAAGGATTTATTTGTCTAGATTTATAGTAATATCAAAGTAAAATTACTACAAAACATTATTTTAGTTCTTATTTTAGTTATTTCATAAATGGGGAAAGAAAAAATATTTCACATAATTTTGTGTCAAGTAATATTTTTTAATCATGGTAATTATATTATGTATATATATATATATATATATATATATATATATATATATATATATATATATATATATATATAAACAATTAGTACAACCAAATTATTGGAATAATTAATATAAGGAATGTTTGATTTCATTTTCATTAATTCTCGATATGAGAAACAATTCGGATACTTAAAGAGATTTGTCGTGTTTCTCTCCTCTATGAACAGGTAGAGTTATGTTCCCACTCTTTATTTGGAGACCTAAGAGCCAAAAATGAAAGAACACACCAGATTCCTTCCCTCGCTCATTCTTCCCCTCTTTTATCCTCTCACCACAGACTCCGTCCCGTCGGCTCTGTGTTTGTCCAGGTTCAGGCCAGAAACACTCGGGTTTCCTGTTGGTCAGTTTCAGTAACTGAACTTGTTTGCTTTCTAAAAATTTCAGCCCCTTTCTTCCTTTCTCTCTCTCTTATTTGGTGGATACAATGTGATGAAATAGGTCTTCACACCTTTGCAACTAAGTCTACAAAACAATCTTGGTCCTTTCCAGTATTTCCAACCTCTCCTCGTCTCATTTCCTCTTTTCCTTTCTCTCATTCCCAAGTTGTTTTGTTTATGACAGCGAGAAAAAGGTTATGGTTAAAATAAACAACTTTGTCTTAAAAACAAAAATTACACTGACTATTATATTCTACTACTTAAACCTGATTTAAACTGCGACATGCGGGTCATATTGTAAAAGTCTTTCATTTTTATTATATCAAAATAGTAATATCAAAATTTGTTCTTTTTATGATCTCAAACATTGTCATTGTTTATTGACCGATATACTGATGACCAGAATAGTTCATAAAAAACATGCAATTTTAACAGAGAGAAACTTAATGTACTGAACTAAAAACAAAAATAGTAAAATGACTACTTAAATAAAACGAAATATAGTAAATAATGAACATTTTTAATTGTAAATTGTTAGGTGACTACGTTTACATGCAAAAAACATGCAAGCTAAAAAAAATTTATTATAATTTTTTTTTTACTGCACATGCATTGTGTTGTTAAATATAGGATTTGACTCTAAATTATGAGGTAATTCATACTTTTTCCTTCCAAAAATCATGATATTTACATTATTTCACAGAATATTATAACACTGCCTGGAAAAACCTATAATTTTCACCATTTATGGTTAGATATGGTTTTCCGGTACCTTTCCTACATTCTTTTTTTTTCTGTTCAAATGACTAACATTCTGGACAGTGCACATAAACAGTCTGCACATCTTTCCCTTTGTTTATCTCTCAGTCTTTCCCTCACTTTATGGTTGGCCAGACCCCCACCTTTTGTGTGAATAAATAAAGCCTGAATAATTGGCTCCATGTGTAGGAGGCATTGAAAAAGGCCTCTGTCTTAGTGGGGATTCACAAAACTATGCTTTGATGAGGTAAATGAGTTGGTGTTTAAGAGAGTCAGAAAAAGTAAAAAAATGTGTGCATGTGAACACACAGTCCCAAGGGCTCTTAAACAGGAAGTGTTGATGCTGCTCAGTGGAACATAGGGCTCAAAAGGAGGCGTGAAGAACAACCAATGCATAAAACACGTTGTGTATTTGTGTGTGAGTTTGTCATTTGACCTCAGTCTTGTGCCTAAGCCATGGGACGTCCGAGCGGGGGATGTAGATGGATGTGGGGCCATTTAAGTGTGTTGTTTTTGCTACATTATATTTAAAACAAATACTGTGGCTCCTCAGATGGTAATGGACATGCAATACTTACAAAAATGCTTATAAATTCCAGAGGTCTGCTTAGCAAGCCCTGTATTTAACCGCCTAGCAGTTTTGGTTAGTGAGCAAGTGGTGCTTAACGTTGGCGAGATTCTTGCTGACTTCCGATGGTGCTCATGAAGGTCTGGAATTAAAGGGCCTTTTGCTGAAGTATGGAGGATGCCATGATACAGAGAGATCAAGGTGATGGGTTTAGTCACTCATGTGCGCAGGCAGCCATGTGGAAAGACAGACATCTCCCCTGGCGTCTGCAAGGCGGCAAGCTTTGTCTCCTGCCCCTTTTCCATTTCGCTTGTACTTCTCACATTATATCGGTTCCTCCCTTTCACTCCTGAGCAGGTCCAGATAGAACTGGCAAACTTTTTCTGCCTTGAATTGAAAGGACGGAATACACCGAATGATGTGTTGAACGCAACAAGTAAACAAATAATGTGCTAGATTTTATTAATAGACAGACTACTCAAGGCCTCTAATAATGTAAGTGACCACTATACAATAAATAAATATTATAGCATTCTATTTATCCTCTTTTTAAAATATTTCTTAAACTTTTTTTTAACATGGAAAAGTATTATACAACTATATAATTGTATGCATTAAAAAAGATGCATAAAATGATGTAGATGTTTTTTTTTTCTTCATCATTTCAGACATCCATCAGTGAGTCTCCATCGGTGGTAATTCAGTAACCATTCTGATTTATTCAAAGCCCGAGTCTTTTTGATTGATTTCTTAAATGAGCTGGCTCAAATGAGTCATTTGTTTGAAGAATGAATCTCAACGTGTTAAAAGCAGCTGGGAATACTATATTCTTAATGGTCGCTGAAATCCGGCATGAAACCAATATACATTAAAAGGGATGCAGTTCCCTGAAATGTCAACTGCCAATCAATATTGACCAATACTGGATATTAAATCATACAATTTTACATTATCTATCTACATCTATCCCAATAATGAATATTTTTTTATTATTATTATAAATTAATGGGTGATTGATGTGTCAAACATTAAAGATGGAATCCAACGAATCCCCCGCATCTATCAAGTGAGCAGCTTGTCACTTCTTTGGTGCTCAATGGCACTCATCCCAGGTAGAGGAAGTCACGCTTCACGAGCCTGCACTTCCTCTCACCCTCAGCCGTGCGTCTGGGGCCTGACCCCCGGACAGACGCCCTCCCATGCGTAGCCCCTACAAAGACGGTAGGAGGGGGTAAAACTGTGATTTAGGGAGGGTGACAGGGCTGTAGCATAATTCAATAACAATAATCCCCAATGAATGGACAAAGAGGCTAGAAAAAGGGGGGCGGATGAACTGAGCATACCCTGACAGACCCGGAGGCACGGGGATGCCTGGGGAACGGGTGCAGCTGACACATGCCTAAAAGGAGGGGTAAAGGGGTGGAAGGGGGGTCTGCTGTGCCCACCATCCTGTGGAGGAGAAAGGGGGAAGAGGGTGGGTAGTTTTGGGGTCCAGCTGGCTTGCAGTCAGCTTAGTGAATTATTGCAATGACTGCTAAGTTCTGTCTGCATGAATGTGCATCCATCTATCTGTGTGTGCAAGGCATTCGTATCAATTGATCATCGTTTGAACTGATCAATCTCCCATCCTCTAACTCATTGACCTTTGATCCCAGTGCCAGAACCAATATCATTATTGCCTGCGAAGTCCCTTCCTACTTCCTGCACACACATTTTGTATGGAAATGAAGGTATGACATATGTGCAACTGCACACAGCTGACAAACCCTCTCAATTCCTGTTTTGTTCATTTTGACTGATGTGAGATCAAAACAATACATGGTTTGCGCAGCCATTAAATCGGTCGGTCACACAAACATGGGCTGCAAACGTTCTGGCTTCGCTTGACTGCGCAGTGATTAATCAGAGCAGACAGTCTGACCGCTCAATCTAATCTGCACACAAATACACACAAAATCAACATAGGACACAAAAAAAGCTCAAACTCAGTGATCCACCTGTGAGCCATGACTGAGAAAAAATGAATAATTTATTGAAAAGAAATACGCATTTAAATTAATCAGCAAGACAACCAAATTGAAAATATTTCACAGCTTTGCAGTTTCTATGTTAATTCATTAAAAAACAAGGGTAAATCAACACCCTTGGTACATATGTCATCCAATTAGATGAAACATGCTACAATATCTGTGGTAAAAAAAAATACTATTAACTCTACAGTACAGGTTCATCTCAATAAATTAGAATGTTGTGGAAAAGGTAATTTAATTCAGTAATTCAACTCAAAATGTGAAACCTGTGTATTAAATTAATTTAATGCACACAGACTGAAATTGTAGTTTTAATCTTTGGTTCTTTTTATTGTGATGATTTTGGCTCACATTTAACAAAACCCCACCAATTCACCAATCTCACCAAATTAGAATACTTCAAAAGACCAATAATTCCTTTTAAAAGTGTGTTAATTTACTGGACATGCACTCAATACTTGGTAGGGGCTCCTTTTGCTGTAATTACTGCCTCAGTTCAGTGTGGCATGGAGGTGATCAGTTTGTGCCACTGCTGAGGTGGTATGGAAGCCCAGGTTTCTTTAACAGTGGCCTTCAGCTCATCTGCATTTTTTGGTCTCTTGTTTTCATCTTCCTCTTGACAATACTCCATAGATTCTCTCTGGGGTTCAGGTCTGGTGAGTTTGCTGGCCAGTCAAGCACACTAACACCATGGTCATTTGACCAACTTTTGGTGCTTTTGGCAGTGTGGGCAGGTGCCAAATCCTGCTGGAAAATGAAGTCAGCATCTTCAAAAAGAAGGAAGCATGAAGTGCTCCAAAATTTCTTGGTAAATGGGTGCAGTGACTTTGGTTTTCAAAAAACACAATGGACCAACACCGGCAGATGACATTGCACCCCAAATCATCACAGACTGTGAAAACATAAAACTGGACTTCAAGAAACTTGGACTATGAGCTCCTCCACCCTTCCTCCAGACTCTGGACCTTGGTTTCCAAATGAAATACAAAACTTGCTCTCATCTGAAAAGAGGACTTTGGATCACTGTGCTTTGAGTTGATTAGCTGATTGGCATGTCACCATATTCTAATTTGTTGAGAGTGAATTGGTGGGTTTTTGTTAAATGTGAGCCAAAATCATCACAATTAAAAGAACTAAAGACTTAAACTACTATTTCAGTCTGTGTGCATTAAATTAATTTAATACACAAGCTTCACAATTTGAGTTGAATTACTGAAATAATCTAATTTATTGAGATGCACCTGTATGTCTATGATGAGAGCTAATAAGCTCATAGTCATAATATCTTTCTTTCATCCTAGAGAAAACAAAATGAATTTATCAGACTTCATCCACAGACAAGCTCCCGGGGCTTCCACTCACATGGCTGATGTGATTATATGTGGAGTGTGTGTATGTGTGTCAATGTTTCCTGCAGTATTTTGTCCTAAACAAGTCATATTTTAGCATTTTCAAATAAAAAAAAATCAGCCAATGTGTCAGATCTTAATTCTTTTACCTTTCTTACTCATTCAGACACAAATTAAGTTTTGAGACACGTTGATTGACTCTTTAACAAAACTGGCTCATAAGAGTCCTTACTAAATAAGATAAAGTCTTTTTCGGCATTCTTATATAATTTTTTTTATTATTATACTATATTACATTTCAAAAAATACATTCCTTTTGGTTTTGTACAGTGCAGGAAACACTAGTGTGTGTTAATGCACACTACAAAAAACTACAACTGCAAATATGTTTTCTGCGCCCCTGAGAGCGAACCGATTCTGAGCCACAAACACAGTAAGACTGTGCCATCTTTACATTTGAAATAAAATGTGAAACGGTAAGCAATCCACAATTGATGCACCACAAAAATGCACACAGTGGACAGCAAAAGCTGTTATTAGCAGTGGAGACTGGAAGACGAACGGCATTGCGGCTTTACTCAGAAACACTGTGCCAGTGTGAAGTATGCGCAAAACACTACTAATGCAATCACAACTCCATTTATAGCTTTGGTAAGTGATTAACGACATCTTTATTAAACAGTTTAATAAACAATTTATTAAACAGTGTACTGAAAAAACCTAAAACATTCAACCTTACTGCTGAACTGTTTTCTTGTTTAGATCACTAAACAATACTTGCCCACTATGGTGAGCATTATGCATATGGGGACAGGAAATAAAAGCATATTTTAGAGGGCCGACAGCTGCAACATTTCAACGACAGCTCCTCTGGCTTCAGTAACAGCTATGGAGTTGATATCGTATATGAGGGAGAGGGAGTCATGGACCCTGCTGCCGGCCAGACCTTACATACTTCAGCCATGAGAGAACTTCCTCTTTCAGAAAGAAAGCGCAATAGAGAGCGAAGAAACAAAGAGGGGTGGTTTACAAAAACAGCGCTTTACCACATAATTACAGCTGCAAGAACAATTCCATCCAGGAGGCCGTCTGACGGCTCTTTAGCTGAGCAAGCACTCTTTATAACCTTAGACACATCAGGGAGGAAAACTTTCGCAACTTTTGGGCTGTATTTAGTGTACAGTGTCAACCAATTCAGAATTAAGTGACTATTGTGTAGCCACTACTACAAAAATAAAAGATTACATGATCCAGAGTAAAAAAAAAAAGAAGCTTTATCTTAAAGGATTAAACCAAACGCACAAAAATAGATATCTGATCTGCGCATTGCAGGTATACATACAGTCTTGGATGCTGCTTCTACTGAATTCCGTGTTTCACTAAAGCCTTCATAATACAGCACTAGTTTCTGAACAAGGTCATTTCAG
>NW_020524020.1:0-34053 GCF_003368295.1 Carassius auratus | reverse complement strand
TTCAGTTCTTCTTGACCTGTTTTTTTCTTCTTCTTCTTTTCTGACCTCATGACCCAGTCAGCATTTTTTGTACAATGGCCAAGTCTTAACTTATCAATTTCTGTATTGCATTTGCGTTTGATATTTCTCATGGGCTTTACAGTTTGAGTTAAAACTCTTTTTTAGCGTATTTCATCTGTAAAAGAAAACATGCCCAATAATTCTGCACACATGAATATAAGGAGTTTTTCTCTTCCAGCTTTCCTGGACTATTGTATAGCACTCATAAAATGATTAAATAAAAAATAATGGTAGTTATTAAGATTGATATGGTTTGGAATTGGTAAATTGTGCTTGGAAAAAAATCACAATAAAACAATGTTTTAATGTTTTAAGTTTGGAATATTAACTGACATGAATGAATGCTAAATAAATATTGTTCATGTTAACATAATGTTTAGAAATGAAATATTATTATAAAGTGTCACTAAAGTTTATATATATTATTATGTGAATGTGATTTTAAAGTCTTGATGATTCTGATTAACCCTTTAACTGCCTTATCCTTTAAAACCTCACTGCCAGAGGGATATTGTGAATGCATGTGCCCGCTGGGCACAGTTTACCTGATGCCACCGGGGTGGCGATGGCATTGGTGGCTTGAGCCCGCCATCGCTGCTTGCAGCTATATTTATTATTATTCTTCTTCTTCTCTAAGATGAATCGCATTTTTGAGGGCCTAAACATGCTCGAAAAGTCATGAAACTTTGCACACACCTCAGAACTGGCGACAATTTACGTCTGATATGGGTTTCAGAAGTGGGTGTGCCAAAATGGCTCAACAGCGCCACCTATACACGTTCAACGGTGTGCGCCTCGAGCTACGTTTCATGTACATGTATGAAAATCGGTATACACATGTAACTCTCCAATACCTACAAAAAAGTCTCTTGGAGCAAAATCCGAAACCCAACAGGAAGTCGGTTATTTCTAATATTATGAGCAAATTTTGTGTCATTTTTGTCATTTCCATGCGTTGTATTTTAACGAACTCCTCCTAGAGATTAATTCAGATCAACACCAAATTTGGTATGCCTAATCTAAAGGCCTTTGCGATGTTAAATTGCGAAGCTTTTGAGTTTTCGTTGAAGGGCCTGTGTGTGGCGGCCTGGCGAATTTCGATGATTCGCCATGAAACTGGAAGTTGCTATAACTCAGACATACAATGACCAATCTGCCCCAAACTTCACATGTTGCATGAGACTCCTGTCCTGAACAGTTTGACACGACCATATTCAGTTATAGTCATAGCGCCACCTATTGGCAACAGGAAGTGACATATTTTACGCTGCGACAAACTACTCCTAGAAATTTTTGACATCAATGTCTTTTTTGTCGTCAGTCTAATCTAAAGGCCTGTACGATGTTAAATTGAGAAGATCTTGAGTTTTCGTTAAAGGGCGTGTCCATGGCGCCATGTCAAAGTTCGATGTCTCGCCATGGGAGTAGAAGTTGCTGTAACTCAGTCATAAAATATCAGATCTTGCCCAAACTTCAAATGTTTGATAAGAGTACTGACCTGAACACATCTGGAGGCTAATATTCCATTGGGTGTGGCAAAATGGCTCGATAGCACCACCTATACATTTTCAATGGAGTGCGCCTCGAGCTACATGTCATATACATGTACGAAAATCGGTAAACATATGTAACACACCAATAGCTACAAAAAAGTCTCTTGGTATGAAATCCGAATCCCAACAGGAAGTCGGTTATTTTTAATTTTCCCTGCAAAATTGGTGTAGTTTTTGTCATTTTCAGGGGTTGTATTTTAACGAACTCCTCCTAGAGATTTATTCAGATCAACACCAAACTTGGTCAGTGTAATCTAAAGCCCTTTGCCATTTTAAATTGCGAAGGAATTGAGGTTTCGTTAAAGGGCGTGTCCATGGCGGCCTGACAAATTTCGATGATTCGCCGTGAAAAATGATGGTGCTATAACTCACACATACAATGTCCAATCCGCCCCAAACTTCACATTTTTGTTAAGACTCTTCACCTGAACAGATCTACATGCCAATATTCAGTTATAGTCATAGCGCCACCTATTGGCAACAGGAAGTGACATATTTTACACTGTGACAAACTACTCCTAGAAATTTTATGACATCAATGTCTTTTTTGTGGTCAGTCTAATCTAAAGACCTGTGTGATGTTTAGTTGTGAAGATCTTGAATTTTTGTTAAAAGGCATGTCCATGTCGCCATGACGAAGTTCGATGTCTCGCCATGGGAATAAAAGATGTTATAACTCAGGCATAAAATGTCCGATCTTGCCCAAACTTCACATGTGTGATAAGGGTCCTGGCTTGAACACATCTGAAGGCCAATATTCCATTATAACGATAGCGCCACCTGCTGGCAACAGGAAGATTGGCACACATATGGAATAAACTTTGATATATTGCACTTATATTTATGAGTTTAAATGCATATTTCTCAACGTTCACCTTTTTACTAAAGCCACACGATGGCGGTGAGCCCGGGTGCGAGGGCCCGTTCATCGCTGCTTGCAGCTTTAATTATTATTATTATTATTATAATTTTTTTTTTTCTAACGTTACGGGGGCTTTTGGGGCCCTTAACATGCTTAAAAAGTCTTGAAAATTGGCACACACATTGGAACCTGCGGCCATTAGGGCCGGGCAGAGACTGATACACGGGCGTGGCACAGGGGCTCTACAGCGCCCCCTGGAATATGGAGGGCCATATATCATACATACTTGTACGTAGACGTACAAAACTCGGTACACATATAGAACTCATCAATACAAACAACTTTCGTATTGCATATCATAGGCTCCGCCCAACAGGAAGTTGGCTATTTAGGGTTTATTATTCATATTTGTCGTCAAAGTTGTGGGGGCTTTTGGAGTCCTTAACATACTCAAAAACTCTTGAAAATTTGCACACACCTTTGGATCTGTGGCCTTTAGGAGCCTGCAGAGGTTGGGACCCGGGCATGGCACAGGGGCTCTACGGCGCCCCCTGGAACACAGTCATAAATGTTGATGTATAGCTCACACATACTTGCACGTATTAATATGAAACTCAGTACACATATAGATCTCATCGTGCCGAACAACTTGCTATTGCATGTCATAGGCTCCGCCCAACAGGAATTCAGCTATTTAGAGTTATGTAAAAAGCGCATGCTCTGGAATTTGATATACTTGTCATAGGTTTTTTACTCGATTGCCACCAAACTCGGTCAACATGATCTCAAGACATTGGGGATGAAAAATTGCCAGGGGATTTTTGATATCTCGAACGGTTTGCTCGTGGCGAGGCGTTGAATTTATGGCGAGAATTGAGAAACAGGAAGTGTCTAATACCATCCACATACATTTCCTAATTTTAATCAAACTTCATCAGATTATTTATTGTATGATGTCGATCGCATATATGTGATTATTAGGAGTCAAAGTTATAGCGCCACCAACTGGCAGCAGGAAGTGTGTCATTTTCAAAATGCTTTGAATTCAGCATCTTATTTTTACTCGATTTGCTTCAAACTTCATCAGAATAATGTTAAAACACAGCCGATATAAATCTGCTGGGGGGATATTGATATCTAAAAATATTGTTGCCGTGGCAACATGTCAAACTGGAATACTTCTCAGGTGATTTTGAGGCATATAACATGCTTAGAATTTCATCAAACTCAGAACACATATCAGTATTAGTGACAGCTAGACACTGGCAAAAGTTCATATGAGGGCGTGGAAGAGGCACTCTATAGCGCCACCTTTTGTCAAAAGTGAGGGGGTTAGTTTTAGCTACAGACACCAAACTCAGTACAAAAATTGTTCTTATCAAGACGGACAACTTTCTAATTCACAGTCATCAGCTACGACCAACAGGAAGTCGGCTATTTTGATTTGAATGTGGATTGTTTTTTACATTTAGCTGTGAATTAATGCATACTGCTCAGAGGAGAGTAACACTATACACACCAAACTTGGTCTACATGTTGAAAAAACATTGAGGAACTTAAATTGTGAATGGGTTTTGGATAGCTTGGATGGTTTTGTCGTGGTGATTTTTTAAAATGACAATAAAGATGGAATTATTAATTTTCCTGCATTTTTAAATTCCAAACACTTCAAAACCTTTTTTCATACAGAAAAAAAAGTTATTCTGAGTAAATATGCATAGTTTCATGACTTTACAACACTGTATGGATAACAGAAAATTAAAAAAACTGTCAGACATCTCATATCACTCTATCCATCTGTTTGAGTGTGTGTGCTTAGACTTCCATTGTCTGAGAGAAATAGCGCCCCTACAGGTGCAGTTACCGGACTAAAAAAGGGAGGAGACTGTCTTTTGGTTTCGATTTTAAATCGGTTAAAATACAAATAAATACTTGGATTTAATTCACAATGACAAGCTAAACCAACATATATGATTATTATCAGGTCAGGGCTCATTAATAATTGATGTGTGGTCAGTGATACGTGAGAAACACGAGAGATGAATCACCACTCTGAGCAGGAGCGTGTGGAATGATGAGCTCAGAAAAAACGAGTTTATTCTTGTTTTATAGCTATTAAAAATAAAGTATTGCAGCGATATCACACAATTCACCAATTAGAGCACACCAAGAGCTAAATTAAGATGTTTTTGAACTGTTTGTGTGAAAATGAAATATTTGCGGCTGCCTATCTGAAATCACTGCCTCCGATCAGCGCGCACAGTGTCACAAGTTCAAAACAAACGAATTTATTCTTGTTTAAGAGCTTTTTAAAATAAATTATTGCCATAAATGCACACAATACATCCATTATAACACAACACGAGCTAAATGCAGGTGTTTGTGACCCGTTTAAGTGTGCAAGACTATTTGAAAGCGCGACTGGCAGAATAACATATATCTCTGGAGCTGCAGGATTCTGCCTTTCGTCGTAAGAACGAACACATCACGGACAAGATTATTTCAAAATACATAATAGCTTGGCTAATATAAACGAAAACAGCCACGTGAACATAAACTGTTGAGAATTAAATCTGAAGTGGATCTACTGGATTTTAATATTAAGTGACCGCATATACCAGCTGCTTCTGTCTTCAATTTTAATCTATATAAAAAATTAAACTCATTCATCTTGGCTGCTTTTTTAATGTGTGTAAGTATTTATTTATTATTTTGCTCTAACAAGACTTAATCTATATTTAATTAAATCAATTACATTTTATTTTACATTTGATTTGTCCATTTCTGCATCTAAACGCCTAAAAACCTAAAACATGCTCTATTATACTATTGTTAGCAATTTCTTTATCGTCCAAGTTATCTGGTGTACACGCTTTTATTTTCATAATAAACTCGTTTGTTAGATTATACACAGTTATAGTGGTCTATAAAAAATATTGACAGGTTTTATTCAAGATGTTTAGAATGATCGCCATAGGCTAATTTTTTTAAATGTAAATCCAAAAAAAAAAATTTTTTTTAATAAATAAAAAACATTGGAAAAGAATAACTTGTACTTTTTTATACATTTTGTATAGTTTCATAGTTTATGCATTATAGTTATAAAAACAAACAAATTTAGCCACTCACATAGAAATCTTAGGCCTTATCCTTTTCTGACAGTTTTAGGGATTTTTAAAAATCCTAAAAAACCTTATTTGTGCTGCAAATAATAATTTCAAACTAATTTGATATTGATCTCTGACATCCTGTGACATGATATTTATTTGAATTTACATAATCTCATGGATGTAACAGTAAATCTGTTCAGCTCACAGATCAAGACTAAGCTCTAATGCAAGCAGAACTTTCACAAATGCTTTTAGGTCAATAAAATCATTACAAAACACTTACAAATCATTTAAGTGATTTTATAACACTGTAAAATAATGTCTAATTTGTTAACATTAGCAAATGCATTGATAACACTTTATAATAACTGCACTCATTAGTAAATAGTCAGTTCATGCTTCATAAAGCCTTGTCCCAATATTAATAGTCAGTAGTAAGCAGTTTATAAATACAGCTATAAATAGCTCATTTATTAAAAAGGAGAGTAAAGGGTCAGTTATCTTCCTATGAAAAAAAAATAAATAAATAAAAATAAACAAACAACAACACAGATTGATACAGAACTCAGAAATGTTATTGTTGATTTATGATAAACTCAGCCTGTAAATGAATTCATTCTCCTTCAAGAAGACACAAGTAGTTCACACCAAACTTTTTTTAACATGAAGCCATATACTGAAGATGTTAAATTGCGAATGGGTTTAGGATACCTTAAATGGTGTGGCCATAGAGATTTATTAAAGTAACATAAAAAAAATACAATAGTTATTTTACTATATCTTTACAAATTTTAATTCCAACTCTTCATAATTTTTTATATACGTAGAAGTCATCATTTGAAGGAAGCACAGTAAGTTTCATAGCTTTATCATTTTCAAGAGCCAGCATAAAATGAAAACTATCATAACATATAAATCAAGCTTGCAATTCTTAGTACCAATAATGGCCACCAGATGGAGCTATAGGATCACTTTTAAATAATTATTGTAGCAACAAGTATGATTTAAATCATTTATAGATATCTTTCAAAGAAAAATAATATGAATTTTATGTATTTTACTGATAAAATGACCCTCACTTTATTAGAATAACAAGCTGAAGTATTGTGAACTGTATATTAAGAATAATTTTTTATAGGCTTTATGGACAGATACATTTTGAGTGACTCTTGAAGGATCAGCCCCACATCCTCTTTTACCACTGTTTAAAGAATGTATCTTACAGTACAGGTGCGGATGAATTTTGAATGGCTTGAATGGTTTTGTCGTGGTGATTTTTTGAAATAACAGTAAAAAAGTAACCAGTAAATGTCTTTTATTTTTTTAAGTGCAGCTTCTAAACACTTCAAAAAAATGTACACATAGAAGACAAGTCATTCTGAGCAAATATGCATAGTTTCATGACTATACAACACTATATGGATGATAGAAAATTAAAAAACTATCATACATCTGATGTCACTCTGTCCCTCTGTCACTGTGGGTAATGTGTGTGTGTGTGTGTGTGTGTGTGTGTGTTAAGTGAATTAGGTGTGAAACTATCAGGGAGCATTTAGTCTCCAGTGCCAACATTTTACAAAACTGCCACTTTCCTGGAGTCTCAGAATTACAATGTGTCAGGTTCTGAGAGATCTAAGATTCCAAAAAATGATTTAATTAGAATACCATGAAGTATTGTGAAATACTATGTATTAAGACTTTATATATAGGCTTTATGAACAGATTAGAGTGACTCGTGAAGGACCAGCACCACCTCCTCTTGTCCGATGGTATGAGGAATATATCTTCCAGAATCCGGGATTAAGATTTAGGAGCTCATTTTTATTCCACCTCCTTTCCTGAAAGTTTGTCTTGCAGAATTGACTAAAAATTAATCTTCACATTAATTCCTAATTATTTTGCAATTATTTTTGTCAGTTCTTCTTGACCTGTTTTTTTTTTCTTCTTCTTTTCTGACCTCATGACCCAGTCAGCATTTTTGTACAATGGTCAAGTCTTAACTTATCCATTTCTGTATTGCATTTGTGTTTGATATTTCTCATGGGTATTTCATAATTTTCGACTTTGAGTTAAAACAGTTTGAGTTAAAACTCTTTTTTAGCGCATTTCATCTGTAAAAGAAAACATGCCTAATAATTCAGCAAATTAATATAAGGAGTTTTTCTCTTCCAGCTTTCCTGGACTATTGTATAGCACTCATAAATGATTAAATAAAAAATAATGGTAGTTATTAAGATTGATATGGTTTGGAATTGGTAAAATGTGCTTGGAAAAAATCACAATAAAACAATGTTTTAATGTTTAAGTTTGGAATATTAACTGACATGAATGAATGCTATATAAATATTGTTCATGTTAACATCATGTTTATAAATTAAATCTTATTGTAAAGTGTTACTATATATATATATATATATATATATATATATATATATATATATATATATATATATATATATATATATATATATTGTTCTGTGAATGCGATTTTAAAGTCTAGATGATTCGGATTAACCCTTTAACCGCCATTTCCTTTAAAACCTCACTGCCAGAGGGATATTGTGAATGCATGTGCCCGCTGGGCACAGTTTACCTGATGCCACCGGGGTGGCAATGGCATTGGTGGCTTGAGCCCGCCATCGCTGCTTGCAGCTATATTTATTATTATTATTATTTTTTTCCAACGTCTCGGGGGCTTTTGGGGCCCTTAACGTGCTTAAAAAGTCTTGAAAATTGGCACACAGATTGGAACCTGCGGCCATTAGGGCCGGGCAGAGACTGATACACGGGCGTGGCACAGGGGCTCTACAGCGCCCCCTGGAATATGGAGGGCCATATATCATACATTCTTGCTCGTAGACGTATGAAACTCGGTACACATATAAATCTCATCAATCCAAACAACTTTTGTATTGCATATCATAGGCTCCGCCCAACAGGAAGTTGGCTATTTAGGGTTTAGTATTCAAATTTTTCGTCAAAGTTGTGGGGGCTTTGGGGGTCCTTAACATACTCAAAAACTCTTGAAAATTTGCGCACACTTTGGAATCTGTGGCCTTTAGGAGCCTGCAGAGGCTGGGACCCGGGCGTGGCACAGGGGCTCTACGGCGCCCCCTGGAACACAGTCAGAAATGTTGATGTATAGCTCACACATACTTGCACATATTCATATGAAACTCAGTACACATATAGACCTCATCGTGCCGAACAACTTTCGTATTGCATGTCATAGGCTCCACCCAACAGGAAGTCAGCTATTTAGAGTTATGTAAAAAGCGCATGCTCTGGAATTTGAAATACTTGTCATAGGTTTTTTTCTCGATTGCCGCCAAACTCGGTCAACATGATCTCAAGACACTGGGGATGAAAAATTGCCAGGGGATTTTTGATATCTCGAACGGTTTGCTCGTGGCGAGGCGTTGAAATTACGGCGAGAAATTAGAAACAGGAAGTGTCTAATACCATCCACATACATTTCCTGATTTTAATCAAACTTCATCAGATTATTCGTTGTATGATGTCGATCGCATATATGTGACTATTAGGAGTCAAAGTTATAGCGCCACCAACTGGCAGAAGGAAGTGTGTCATTTTCAAAATGATTTGAATTCAGCATCTTATTATTACTCGATTTGCTTCAAACTTCATCAGAATAATGTTAAAACACAGCTGATATAAATCTGCAAGGGGGATATTGATATCTAAAAAATTGTTGCCGTGGCAACATGTCAAACTGGAATACTTCTCAGGTGATTTTGAGGCATATAACATGCTTAGAATTTCATCAAACTCAGAACACATATCAGTATTAGTGACAGCTAGACACTGGCAAAAGTTCATAAGAGGGCGTGGAATAGGCACTCTATAGCGCCACCTTTTGTCAAAAGTGGGGGGGTTAGTTTTAGCTACAGACACCAAACTCAGTACAAAAATTGTTCTTATCAAGACGGACAACTTTCTAATTCACAGTCATCAGCTACGACCAACAGGAAGTCGGCTATTTTGATTTGAATGTGGATTATTTTTTACATTTAGCCGTGAATTAATGCATACTGCTCAGAGGAGAGTAACACTATACACACCAAACTTGGTCTACATGTTGAAAAAACATTGAGGAACTTAAATTGTGAATGGGTTTTGGATAACTTGGATGGTTTTGTCGTGGTGATTTTTTTAAATGACAATAAAGATGGAATTATTAATTTTCCTGCATTTTTAAATTCCAAACACTTCAAAACCTTTTTTCATACAGAAAAAAAAGTTATTCTGAGTAAATATGCATAGTTTCATGACTTTACAACACTGTATGGATAACAGAAAATTAAAAAACTGTCAGACATCTCATCTCACTCTGTCCATCTGTTTGAGTGTGTGTGCTTAGACTTCCATTGTCTGACAGAAATAGCGCCCCTACAGGTTCAGTTACCGGACTAAAAAAGGGAGGAGACTGTCTTTTGGTTTCGATTTTAAATCGGTTAAAATACAAATAAATACTTGGATTTAATTCACAATGACAAGCTAAACCAACATATATGATTATTATCAGGTCAGGGCTCATTAATAATTGATGTGTGGTCAGTGATACGTGAGAAACACGAGAGATGAATCACCGCTCTGAGCAGGAGCGTGTGGAATGATGAGCTCAGAAAAAACGAGTTTATTCTTGTTTTATAGCTATTAAAAATAAAGTATTGCAGCGATATCACACAATTCACCAATTAGAGCACACCAATAGCTAAATTAAGATGTTTTTGAACTGTTTGTGTGAAAATGAAATATTTGCGGCTGCCCAGCCGGCACATGACCGACCTTCAACGTTGAAATATGGTTGAAATAAGGTCAGTTGTGGTTTCAACGTTGAAACAACGTTGATTCAACGTTTAAAGCTGAATGGTTGAAAAACATCCAGCACATGACCAACTTTCAATGTTGAAATATGGTTGAAATAAGGTCAGTTGTGGTTTCAACGTTGAAACAACGTTGATTCAACGTTTAAAGATGAACTGTTGAAAAACTTCCAGCACATGACCAACTTTCAACATTGAAATATGGCTGAAATAAGGTCAGTTGTTTTAATGAAACAACGTTAAAAATGTTTAATGCTAAATGGTAGTTAAAGGTTAACAAGCTTTTAAATTATTTATATTAAATTATTTAAATTAATTAATTATTTTAATAGCATTTTAAAATATTTTAGTCATGATACCTATTCTAAAATCTAAAGGTATATGTTAAATATTATCATCATTAACAACAATAAAACTAAACTATATACATTTCGCTGCTTTATCACACTGAAACAACTCCCATTGGTAGTTGTATTTTATTACTTCTATCATGATTGGTTAATCTGGCTGTCATTCAGGAAACTGGACAATGAATCGGTTCGCGCCTTTCTACATTTAAAAATATGACCGTTATTGTCGTCTTTCTGTGAGTGAGGCGGCTAACTGTGAGCTGCTGCTTGTTATAACTGACTGCTCTATCGGTCCCGAATTATTTCATATTTGCCTGTACATTTTTTATTTATTTTGAGCGAATTTGAGTCGTGACATGTCAATGGAGAACAAAAACTGTGAACACAAGAAGGGTCAGGTGTTCTGCGAGGTCCTGAAAACATCCTGGCAAAATGAGGTAAGAAAATCGCTAACGTTATCTTTATTATCTTTTGAAAATAGTAAAGTATTACCAGAGTTTACAAATGGGTAGTTTAAAGGACATGTAATCTGCAGATGAATAAATACCCGTGTGTCTATTTTTTTGCATTTGCATTTGCTATTTTTTTGCACAGCTGATGAAGTTAGGTGCTCACCTAATGTGTTGCTGGTAAGAGAGATTTAGAGATGGTTTAGAGATTTTCCCATATTTTCCTGATATGTATCCCATGCATTAGGTGTGTTATATATGTTTGTATGGTTATAATAGTTTCATAGTGTTTTCTGAAACATATAAGTGCAAATGTCTGTATTTAAATAATATAATTTTAATGAATTAATGAAAATTAATAAATAAATAAAAGGATTGTTTAAAGCCATGGTTCTCAAAGTGTCAGGCCCCCTCTAGTTGTTATGCAGGTGAATCACTAAATTAAACTAATTAATGTTAATATATTTTAACTTAATCTTTGAGTAAGTTTTTTTTTTTGCACATTTAAGTATGTTAGAGTTAAAGTACAGTACAGTTTTGTAACTTTTGTTACATAATTACATTTAAAACTACATTTAAATTAAAACTTTTTTTTATTTACCTGTGTATGTAAGCACAGTTGTAGTGTTAAAGTTCAAACATGGTAAAGTGTCTGACAACAATAAATATTCTTATTAGAATAAAACTGCCTCAATTTTTTAACTGTAGACCTGTAGCTGAATAGTTTGGTCTACTACGCTGCTGAAATGTAATGTTGGTCATTATGGTGCAACTTAATATTTAATAACAAATATTTTCTGAAGTGGTACTTGGTATAAAAAGTTTGAGAACCAGTGGTTTAAAGAAATGGTATAATATGAAATCCTGCTTTTTAAGAACTTTTCAGTAAACCATTTCTTCTTTCCCCTTGTAGAGTCATCAAGGATCCAGCTTGTTCTTGAAACATTGGTAAGAAATTGTTCTTCTGCTACATTGCACTGTCACTTCTGCTAGAGATGCTTTGAACTTTTGTGATAGGTTTTGATTGTACTTAGTTTATTAAAAAATTACTGAATTAGATTTTATTTGTTTTACTACACTGTATTACTAGTGTTTTGATTAAAACAGTGTAACGGGGGGCTCTGAAAACACTGCTTGTGAATAATTTGTTAATATTGTAAATTTTCATCTGAATACATTAAATAAGTGTTTAATGAATAGTGTTGTCCACTTTGTTTCCAACCTCACTGTTACTGAACTGTAAAGTGAAAATATTGTGTAATTTATTTTGCATTCAGTTTTCAGTTAAATATATTTCACAATATCAAAGTTATTGTGAAACATTGTGGACATACCTAAACTCACTGGTTAAATTTTATGTTCCCTCCAGAAGTTTGCGTTCTGCAAGTGAACGACTCCTTGTGGTGCCATCCCAAAGAGGTTCAAAATCACTCTCACGGTCCTTTTCCTGGACTGTACCCAGCTGCTGGAATCACCTCCCAATCTCAATCCGAACTGAGTGTTTACTCATTTTCAAGAAACATTTTAAGACTCATCTTTTTCACCGGAACTTAACCAACTAATGCTAGCACTTTTCCTTCTTTTCTTGTCTTTCATATTAAAAAAAAAAAAAAAAAAACCTGGCTATGCGTTCTGTACTAGACTAACTGAGACTTGTCATGGCACTAGTATACTGTTGTTGTTTGCTTGTACACCTGACTGCTTCTGTTGTTCTCATTTGTAAGTCGCTTTGGATAAAAGCGTCTGTTAAATGATTAAATGTAAATGTTTATACAGGACGGTACAGAAAGTGCACAAGTGGGAGAGAGTGGAGGGGACGGCGTCAGAAAGGACCGAGCGCTGGGACACTTTCAAGGATCACCCGAAGCACAACCACACTGTATACACTAAGGCTGCTGGTTCTAACATTTTAGAGTGCCCTGCGGTAGAAATCTCATTCTGCATTCCCCACGGTAAAGAAGACACAGTCCGGGGGGGTTCCCATTAGAAATCAACTGGTGGAAGGTTCCCTGCTCGTACTGTGCAACACATTTTCACTGCACAAATGTGCACAACTTGAAATGAGACACATTACTAAAACATGTTTTTGACAGAAACTTTAGTTTTCCACCAAAATAAAAGATCCACTGGTTTCAGTCATAAAGGTACAAGGGTTTGTCTTGTAAGTGCTGAAAAAAAATATGCATTTTTGTGCCAAATTATTTTACAAAAACCTTTAAATACTATTGTATTTGGATTGTTCTACTACATGTTTTTAGCATTACCTCCATGCATACTCTGCATAATAAAGTGTGGGATTATTTTCATCTGTTTTATTCAGTATGTTTCCAAAATTAAACTGCTGTTTGACAATTTTGAGCATGTGGTCGTTTATTGAAGTTGTTTGTAAAGCCATCGCTGCCAGTCATTAGATTTTTAGCCTTGCATGTACCGTGTTGATCTAAATGCCAACTAGGATCTAGGTGTATTTACACACGGTGCAAGGTACGACGGGGAAACAACGTCGTGATATCAAAGCTGATTAACTTTTCAAAATCAACACCTCATTCAGCTTTCATCCCAGGGCTGCAGCACGACCCTAATTCACCCATAATGCAGGTAAGACGGTGAAACAGCGTCGCGATTTCAACGGTGAATCCACGTCGTGATTTCAACGTTGATCCAATTTGCAAAATCGAAAGGTTATTCAACGTTGATTCAACGTCGGGATTTCAACAGTGAATCAGCGTTGTGATTTCAACCGTACATCAACGTCACGATTTGAACGGTGAATCAACGTCGTGATTTCAACGTTGATCCAATTTGCAAAATCGAAAGGTTTTTCAACGTTGATTCAACCATGGTACCTGACGTTGTTTCAACGTTGAATCAACGTTGAAATGCCGGCTGGGTGCCTACTGAAATCATGCCTCCGATCAGCGCGCACAGTGTCCAGCTCAAAACAAACGAATTTATTCTTGTTTAAGAGCTTTTTAAAATAAATTATTGCCATAAATGCACACAATACATCCATTATAACACAACACGAGCTAAATGCAGGTGTTTGTGACCCGTTTAAGTGTGCAAGACTATTTGAAAGCGCGACTGGCAGAATAACATATATCTCTCGAGCTGCAGGATTCTGCCTTTCGTCGTAAGAACGAACACATCACGGACAAGATTATTTCAAAATACATAATAGCTTGGCTAATATAAACGAAAACAGCCACGTGAACATAAACTGTTGAGAATTAAATCTGAAGTGGATCAACTGGATTTTAATATTAAGTGACCGCATATACCAGCTGCTTCTGTCTTCAATTTTAATCTATATAAAAAAATTAAATTCATTCATCTTGGCTGCTTTTTTAATGTGTGTACGTATTTATTTATTATTTTGCTCTAACAAGACTTAATCTATATTTAATTAAATCAATTACATTTTATTTTACATTTGATTTGTCCATTTCTGCATCTAAACGCCTAAAAACCTAAAACATGCTCTATTATACTATTGTTAGCAATTTCTTTATCGTCCAAGTTATCTGGTGTACACGCTTTTATTTTCATAATAAACTCGTTTGTTAGATTATACACAGTTATAGTGGTCTATAATAAATATTGACAGGTTTTATTCAAGATGTTTAGAATGATCGCCGTAGGCTAATTTTTTAAAATGTAAATCCAAAAAAAAAAAAAAAAAAAAAAAAATTAAATAAATTAAAAACATTGGAAAAGAATAACTTGTACTTTTTTATACATTTTGTATAGTTTCATAGTTTATGCATTATAGTTATAAAAACAAACAAATTTAGCCACTCACATAGAAATCTTAGGCCTTATCCTTTTCTGACAGTTTTAGGGATTTTTAAAAATCCTAAAAAACCTTATTTGTGCTGCAAATAATAATTTCAAACTAATTTGATACTGACCTCTGATATCCTGTGACATGATATTTATTTGAATTTACATAATCTCATGGATGTAACAGTAAATCTGTTCAGCTCACAGATCAAGACTAAGCTCTAATGCAAGCAGAACTTTCACAAATGCTTTTAGGTCAATAAAATCATTACAAAACACTTACAAATCATTTAAGGGATTTGATAACACTGTAAAATAATGTCTAATTTGTTAAGATTAGCAAATGCATTGATAACACTTTATAATAACTGCACTCATTACACTCAAAAAAATGTACTTTCACCTTTGCTAATTTTACTTAATCCGTTCATGTTATGATTACTTAAAAAAATTTATTTAACAATGTGAACTTGATTTAATCTAGTTCATTCAACAAAAAAGTGTGTATTTTCAGCTTTACTTAAAAATTATTTGTTCAGCCAACATAACATTTTTGCATAAAGGTAACATATTAGTGAAACCAACACAGACTTGCATCTCATTGGCTGAGGATTTCTGCAGTGTATTATGGGTAATTGTTATTCTGTCACCCTCTTGGAGAAGTGTAGCACCATTAGATAGGTAGATGAGTAATACAATTTATGGCAATCAAGTTGTTCTAATAAATTTTAGAACAAAACAAACAAAGAAACGAACGGTTTGAAATGTTGCTTTGTAATTTAAATATGTTTGTGATATGCTTGGTAAGCTGTAATTACAGAAAGGTTTTATTGAAGAGTAATATTAATCAGCTGCTCATGGTCCTAATGCAAGGGGGTGGCATTCCTAAAATGGCATTATTCAAATTTTATGTCATCATTATTTAACATTTTCAGGTACAATTAACTCATTTTTTGTTTGTTGACTCTATTAAGGGTTGTTAAGTTTACTTAAACTTATTTTGTAAAATGAACTTAATTATTAAAAACATTGTCCAAAACATTGCAGATTAGTTGGGCTGACACTATTAAATTAAGCTTTGCCCAACCATAGTAAATAAGTTGAATCAACCTTAATAAATTAAGTTGACCCAATGTAAGTACATTAAATTGGAATAACAGAATTGCATAATGCTGAAATAAAGCAAATTAATCATGTGGAAATCCTTTCCATGATTTCTTTATGTTCGTTCAAAGAGTTATTTTTTTGAGTGTAGTAAATAGTCAGTTCATGCTTCATAAAGCCTTGTCCCAATATTAATAGTCAATAGTAAGCAGTTTATAAATACAGCTATAAATAGCTTGTTCTTGGTTTATAAGCACATTTATTAAAAAGGAGAGTAGAGGGTCAGTTATCTTCCTATGAAAAAAATAAATAAAAAATAAACAAACAACAACACTGATTGATACAGAACTCATAAATGTTATTGTGGATTTATGATAAACTCAGCCTGTAAATGAATTCATTCTCCTCCAAGAAGACACAAGTAGTTCACACCAAACTGTTTTAACATGAAGCCATATACTGAAGATGTTAAATTGCGAATGGGTTTAGGATACCTTAAATGGTGTGGCCATAGCGATTTATTAAAGTAACATAAAAAAAATACAATAGTAATTTTACTATATCTTTAAAATTTTTAATTCCAACTCTTCATAATTTTTTATATACGTAGAAGTCATCATTTGAAGGAAGCACAGTAAGTTTCATAGCTTTATCATTTTCAAGAGCCAACATAAATTTAAAACTATCATAACATATAAATCAAGCTTGCAATTCTTAGTACCAATAATGGCCACCAGATGGAGCTATAGGATTACTTTTAAATAATTATTGTAGAAACAAGTATGATTTAAATCATTTATAGAAATCTTTCAAAGAAAAATAACATGAATTTTATGTATTTTACTGATAAAATGACATTCACTTAATTAGAATAACAAGCTGAAGTATTGTGAACTGTATATTAAGAATAATTCTTTATAGGCTTTATGGACAGATACGTTTTGAGTGACTTGAAGGATCAGCACCACATCCTCTTTTACCAGTTTAAAGAATGTATCTTACAGTACAGGTGCGGATGAATTTTGAATGGCTTGAATGGTTTTGTTGTGGTGATTTTTTAAAATATTAGTAAAAAAGTAACCAGTAAATGTCTTTTATTTTTTTAAGTGCAGCTTCTAAACACTTAAAAAAAAAATTACACATAGAAGACAAGTCATTCTGAGGAAATATGCATAGTTTCATGACTATACAACACTATATGGATGATAGAAAATTAAAAAACTATCATACATCTGATGTCACTCTGTCCCTCTGTCACTGTGGGTAATGTGTGTGTGTGTGTGTGTGTGTGTTAAGTGAATTAGTTGTGAAACTATCAGGGAGCATTTAGTCTCCAGTGCCAACATTTTACAGAACTGCCACTTTCCTGGAGTCTCAGAATTACAATGTGTCAGGTTCTGAGAAATCAAAGATTCCAAAAAATGATTTAATTAGAATACCATGAAGTATTGTGAAATACTACATATTAAGACTTTATATATAGGCTCTATGAACAGATTAGAGTGACTCGTGAAGGACCAGCACCACCTCCTCTTGTCCGATGGTTTGAGGAATATATTTTCCTGAATCCGGGGTAAAGATTTAGGAGCTCATTTTTATTCCACCTCCTTTCCTGAAAGTCTGTCTTGCAGAATTTACTAAAAATTAATCTTCACATTAATTCCTAATTATTTTGCAATTATTTTTGTCAGTTCTTCTTGACCTGTTTTTTTTTCTTCTTCTTCTTTTCTGACCTCATGACCCAGTCAGCATTTTTGTACAATGGTCAAATCTTAACTTATCCATTTCTGTATTGCATTTGTGTTTGATATTTCTCATGGGTATTTCATAATTTTCGACTTTGAGTTAAAAACGTTTGAGTTAAAACTCTTTTTTAGCGCATTTCATCTGTAAAAGAAAACATGCCTAATGATTCTGCACATGAATATAAGGAGTTTTTCTCTTCCAGCTTTCCTGGACTATTGTATAGCACTCATAAATGATTAAATAAAAAATAATGGTAGTTATTAAGATTGATATGGCTTGGAATTGGTAAAATGTGCTTGGAAAAAAAATCACAATAAAACAATGTTTTAATGTTTAAGTTTGGAATATTAAATGACATGAATGAATGCTATATAAATATTGTTCATGTTAACATAATGTTTATAAATGAAATCTTATTGTAAAGTGTTACTAAATATATATATATATATATATATATATATATATATATATACATATATATATATATATATATATATATATATATATATTGTTCTGTGAATGTGATTTTAAAGTCTAGATGATTCGGATTAACCCTTTAACCGCCATACCCTTTAAAACCTCACTGCCAGAGGGATATTGTGAATGCATGTGCCCGCTGGGCACAGTTTACCTGATGCCACCGGGGTGGCGATGGCATTGGTGGCTTGAGCCCGCCATCGCTGCTTGCAGCTATATTTATTTATTTATTTTTTTTCAACGTCTCGGGGGCTTTTGGGGCCCTTAACGTGCTTAAAAAGTCTTGAAAATTGGCACACAGATTGGAACCTGCGGCCATTAGGGCCGGGCAGAGACTGATACACGGGCGTGGCACAGGGGCTCTACAGCGCCCCCTGGAATATGGAGGGCCATATATCATACATTATTGCTCGTAGACGTATGAAACTCGGTACACATATAAATCTCATCAATCCAAACAACTTTTGTATTGCATATCATAGGCTCCGCCCAACAGGAAGTTGGCTATTTAGGGTTTAGTATTCAAATTTTTCGTCAAAGTTGTGGGGGCTTTTGGGGTCCTTAACATACTCAAAAACTCTTGAAAATTTGCGCACACTTTGGAATCTGTGGCCTTTAGGAGCCTGCAGAGGCTGGGACCCGGGCGTGGCACAGGGGCTCTACGGCGCCCCCTGGAACACAGTCAGAAATGTTGATGTATAGCTCACACATACTTGCACATATTCATATGAAACTCAGTACACATATAGATCTCATCGTGCCAAACAACTTTCGTATTAAATGTCATAGGCTCCGCCCATCAGGAAGTCAGCTATTTAGAGTTATGTAAAAAGCGCATGCTCTGGAATTTGAAATACTTGTCATAGGTTTTTTTCTCGATTGCCGCCAAACTCGGTCAACATGAGCTCAAGACACTGGGGATGAAAAATTGCCAGGGGATTTTTGATATCTCGAACGGTTTGCTCGTGGCGAGGCGTTGAAATTATGGCGAGAAATGAGAAACAGGAAGTGTCTAATACCGTCCACATACATTTCCTGATTTTAATCAAACTTCATCAGATTATTCGTTGTATGATGTCGATCGCATATATGTGACTATTAGGAGTCAAAGTTATAGCGCCACCAACTGGCAGAAGGAAGTGTGTCATTTTCAAAATGCTTTGAATTCAGCATCTTATTATTACTCGATTTGCTTCAAACTTCATCAGAATAATGTTAAAACACAGCCGATATAAATCTGCAAGGGGGATATTGATATCTAAAAAATTGTTGGCGTGGCAACATGTCAAACTGGAATACTTCTCAGGTGATTTTGAGGCATATAACATGCTTAGAATTTCATCAAACTCAGAACACATATCAGTATTTATGATAACTAGACACTGGCAAAAGTTCATAAGAGGGCGTGGAAGAGGCACTCTATAGCGCCACCTTTTGTCAAAAGTGGGGGGGTTAGTTTTAGCTACAGACACCAAACTCGGTAAAACAATTGTTCTTATCAAGACGGACAACTTTCTAATTCACAGTCATCAGCTACGATCAACAGGAAGTCAGCTATTTTGATTTGATTGTGGATTTTTTTTTTACATTTAGTTGTGAATTAATGCATACTGCTCAGTGGAGAGTAACACTATACACACCAAACTTTGTCTACATGATGCCAAAACATTTTAAACAACTTAAATTGCCAATGGATTTTGGATAGCTTGAACAGTTTTGTCGTGGTGATTTTTTTTAATGACAGTAAAACTGGAATTATTAATTTTCCTGCATTTTTAAATTCCAAACACTTCAAAACCTTTTTTCATACAGACAAAAAGTCATTCTGAGTAAATATGGATAGTTTCACGACTTTACAACACTGTATGGATAATAGAAAATTAAAAAACTGTCAGACATCTCATATCACTCTGTCCCTCTGTTTGAGTGTATGTGCTTCAGACTTCCATTGTCTGAGAGAAATTGCGCCCCTACAGGTGCAATTACCGGAGATTTAGTTTCTCTTTTAAATCGGTTAAAATACAAATAAATACTTGGATTTAATTCACACTGACAAGCTAAACCAACATATATGATTATTACCGGGTCAGGGCTCATTAATAATTGATGTGTGGTCAGTGATACGTGAGAAACACGAGAGATGAATCACCGCTCTGAGCATGAGCATCTGGAATGATGAGCTCAGAAAAAACGAGTTTATTCTTGTTTTATAGCTATTAAAAATAAAGTATTGCAGCGATATCACACAATTCACCAATTAGAACACACCAAGAGCTAAATTCAGATGTTTTTGAACTGTTTGTGTGAAAATGAAATATTTGCGGCTGCCTATCTGAAATCACGCCTCCGATCAGCGCGTACAGTGTCGAGCTCAAAACAAACGAATTTATTCTTGTTTAAGAGCTTTATTAAATAAAATATTACCACAAATGCACACAATAAACCCATTGTAACACTACAAGAGCTAAATGCAGGTGTTTGTGACCCGTTTAAGTGTGCAAGACTATTTGAAAGCGCGACTGGCACAATAACATATATCTCTCGAGCTGCAGGATTCTGCCTTTCGTCGTACGAACGAACACATAACGGACTAGATTATTTCAAAATAGCTTGCCGAATATAAACGAAATCAGCCACGTGAACATAAACCGTTGAGAAATATATCTGAAGTGGATCTACTGGATTTGAATATTAAGTGACCGCATATACCAGCTGCTTCTGTCTTCAATTTTAATCTATATAAAAAATGTAATTCATTCATTTTGGCTGCGTTTTTAATGTGTGTACGTATTTATTTATTTATTATTTTGCTCTAACAAGAATTAATCTATATTTAATTAAATCAATTACATTTTATTTTACATTTGATTTGTCCATTTCTGCATCTAAACGCCTAAAAACATAAAACATGCTCTATTATACTATTGTTAGCAATTTCTTTATCGTCCAATTTATCTGGTGTACACACTTTTATTTTCATAATAAACTTGTTTGTTAGATTATACACAGTTACAGTGGTCTATAATAAATATTAACAGGTTTTATTCAAGCTGTTTAGAATGATTGCAGTAGGCTAAAAAACATTGGAAAACAATAACTGTTGTACTTTTTTATATATTTTGTATAATTTCATAGTTTATGCATTATAGTTATAAAAACAAATAAATTTAGCCACTCACATAGAAATCTTAAGCCTTATCCTTTTCTTACAGTTTTAGGAATTTTTACAAATCGTAAAAAACCTTTTAATAATAAATAATTTCAAACTCAAAAAGTAAATAGTCAGTTCATGCTTTATAAAGCCTTGTCCCAATATTAATAGTCAGTAGTAAGCAGTTTATAAATACAGCTATAAATAGCTTGTTTTTGGTTTATAAGCACATTTATTAAAAAGGAGAGTAAAGGATCAGTTATCTTCCTATGAAAAATAAAAAAATAAAAATAAACAAACAACAGCACAGATTGATACAGAACTCAGAAATTCTATTGTGGATTTATGATAAAATCAGCCTGTAAATGAATTCATTCTCCTCCAAGAAGACATAAGTAGTTCACACCAAACTTTTTTTTTAACATGAAGCCAATATACTGAAGATGTTAAATTGCGAATGGGTTTAGGATACCTTAAATGGTGTGGCCATAGCGATTTATTAAAGTAACATAAAAAAATACAATAGTTATTTTACTATATCTTTAAATTTTCTCATTCCAAACTCTTCATAATTTTTTATATACGTAGAAGACATCATTTGAAGGAACCACAGTAAGTTTCAAAGCTTTATCATTTTCAAGAGCCAGCATGAACAGATTGGAGTGACTCGTGAAGGACCAGCACCACCTCCTCTTGTCCGATGGTTTGAGGAATATATCTTCCAGAATCCGGGATTAAGATTTAGGAGCTCATTTTTATTCCACCTCCTTTCCTGAAAGTCTGTCTTGCAGAATTGACAAAAAATTAATCTTCACATTAATTCCTAATTATTTTGCAATTCTTTTTGTCAGTTCTTCTTGACCTGTTTTTTTTTTCTTCTTCTTTTCTGACCTCATGACCCAGTCAGCATTTTTGTACAATGGTCAAGTCTTAACTTATCCATTTCTGTATTGCATTTGTGTTTGATATTTCTCATGGGTATTTCATAATTTTCGACTTTGAGTTAAAACAGTTTGAGTTAAAACTCTTTTTTAGCGCATTTCCTCTGTAAAAGAAAACATGCCTAATGATTCTGCACACATGAATATAAGGAGTTTTTCTTTTAATCATAAATGATTAAATAAAAAATAATGGTAGTTATTAAGATTGATATGGTTTGGAATTGGTAAAATGTGCTTGGAAAAAAATCACAATAAAACAATGTTTTAATGTTTAAGTTTGGAATATTAACTGACATGAATGAATGCTATATAAATATTGTTCATGTTAACATAATGTTTATAAATGAAATCTTATTGTAAAGTGTTACTAAATATATATATATATATATATATATATATATATATATATATATATATATATATATATATATATATTAGTGCTGTCAAAATTAGCGCGTTAACGCATTCGATTAATTTGAAATATTTAACGCGTTAAAAAAAAATAACGCAATTAACGCAGTTGCAGTTTTTTTATTTCCAGTTGTGGCCTATGTGTGTTCAACGTGCAAAGAAATATGGATAAGACCAAGGAAGGACTTTTAGACGGAAAGTTTCAGTATAAAACTCTGCCGGATTACTCTTCAGTCTGCCACAAGAAACATTACTCTTCATTCAGTCTGCCACAAGAAACAGCATCATTAAAATCATGAACTCAAATGTCATTGTTTAAAAAAAAACAAAAAAACAATGACTGTAACAGTGCGTAAATCAGACCTTTCTGTAACGCTAACGTTAATAAGCTTAAACGAAAATAACGAAATAATTGTGTAGCGGAGTATTTTTTGTACACAGTGCCGCGAACTGTCAATCACTCCTGTACGCGTGCATCACTGTCCTCCTCAGCTGCAGCAACTTGCGCTCTCTCTCTCTTCATCAAGCTTTAAAACAAAAAGGGGACAAAAAGATCATATTGTCTTTGTGCATGGGCTATAGATTAATTACATAAATGAATATCTAAATTTGTGCCTTGCCGTCTACGGTATTTTTTTAGAACTTAGAAAAAAGATGCTGCAGCCAATGAACAGCCAGCGGGGGCTGCAGGAAGACTCAACCTCTGCAGACAGTTTTTAATGTTTATGAGACAATAAATACTCAAGATTTTGCTTTAGTATAACTCACAACGAGTTTCACACACCTTCTCCGGCCACGTTGAGTTGTTGACACTTAACAGTGGGAAAAGCGACATGCGCTATTCACTTGTATAACTTAAGGGTGAATGGGTAATGTAGTTTCTGCTCTGGGTGGGATGAATTAGGAAGCTTGCATTGTGAAGGGCGCTCTGAAAATCGGCAGTGCAGGTAAAAGATTAAAACCTCTATTAAAACAGATGTCCAAATGAGCGTATCGGTACGCTACAAGCACGTTCTGGGCGCACGGAGAGGTGGCGGTACGCTCAAGAGCTATATTTGGAAGTGGCGGTACCAACTTAAAGCACTGGCAATGACTATACTTTGGAATTTTTTTGCAGTCCACTTAGACTTCAACATTAAAATCATTTTTGTTTTTTATTGGCATTGATTGTTTTGAAATTCAAATGGTACTTACATGCCTGTGTTTTTATTTCTGTAATAAATATGGCTTTCAAGCCAACAGTTAATTTGGAGGATATTGATGGTTTATTGCAGGTATGTTGTTTACATGAGAAAATCTGTGTTACAAGTTAAACAAAAATTCCAATAAACAATCATATTTTGAATTTAAATAGTTTCTTGTCTTGAGTTTACATTAATTATTTACATTTTACATTTACATATCCAAAAAGTTTCAGTCTTTTAATTGCGATTAATCGCGATTAATCGCGATTAATTTTAAAAAATTGTGCGATTAATTAGTTAATTTTTTTTAATCGATTGACAGCACTAATATATATATATATATATATATATATATATATATATATATATATATATATATATACATACATATATATATATATATATATATATATATATATATATATATATATATATATATATACATATATATATATATATATATATATATACATACATATATGTATATATATACATACATATATATATATATATATATATATATATATATATATATATATATATATATATATATATATATATATATATATATTGTTCTGTGAATGTGATTTTAAAGTCTAGATGATTCGGATTAACCCTTTAACCGCCATATCCTTTAAAACCTCACTGCCAGAGGGATATTGTGAATGCATGTGCCCGCTGGACACAGTTTACCTGATGCCACCGGGGTGGTGATGGCATTGGTGGCTTGAGCCCGCCATCGCTGCTTGCAGCTATATTTAGGGCTCAAGCCCAAAGGGCGAGAGGCCTATTGTTTTCCTTAGGATTATTTTTTATTATTATTATTATTATTAGGGCTCAAGCCTGGAGGGCGAGAGCCCTATTGTTTTCCTTAGGATTATTTTTTATTATTATTATTATTATTTTTTTCTAACGTTACGGGGGCTTTTGGGGTCCTTAACATGCTCGAAAACTCTTGAAAATTGGCACACAGATTGGAACCTGCGGCCATTAGGGTCGGGCAGAGACTGATACACGGGCGTGGCACAGGGGCTCTACAGCGCCCCCTGGAATACTGAGGGCCATATATCATACATACTTGCACGTAGACACATGAAACTCGGTACACATATAGATCTCATTAAACCAAACAACTTTCGTACTGCATGTCATAGGCTCCGCCCAACAGGAAGTTGGCTATTTAGGGTTTATTATTCATATTTTTGGTCAAAGTTGTGGGGGCTTTTGGGGTCCCTAACATACTCAAAAACTCTTTGGAATCTGTGCCCTTTAGGAGCCTGCAGAGGCTGGGACCCGGGCGTGGCACAGGGGCTCTACGGCGCCCCCTGGAACACAGTCATAAATGTTGATGCATAGCTCACACATACTTGCACATATTCATATGAAACTCAGTACACATATAGATCTCATTATGCCGAACAATTTTCGTATTGCATGTCATTGGGCTCCGCCCAACAGGAAGTCAGCTATTTAGAGTTATGTAAAAAGCGCATGCTCTGGAATTTGATATACTTGTCATAGGTTTTTTACTCGTTTACCACCAAACTCGGTCAACATGATCTCAAGACATTGGGGATGAAAAATTGCCAGGGGATTTTTGATATCTCGAACGGTTTGCTCGTGGCGAGACGTTGAAATTATGGCGAGAATTGAGAAACAGGAAGTGTCTAATACCATCCACATACATTTCCTGATTTCAATCAAACTTCATCATATTATTCATTGTATGATGTCGATCACATATATGTGACTATTAGGAGTCAAAGTTATAGCGCCACCAACTGGCAGCAGGAAGTGTGTCATTTTCAAAATGCTTTGAATTCAGCATCTTATTTTTACTCGATTTGCTTCAAACTTCATCAGAATAATGTTAAAACACAGCCGATATGAATCTGCTGGGGGAAATTGGATATCTAAAAATATTGTTGCCGTGGCAACATGTCAAACTGGAATACTTCTCAGGTGATTTTGAGGCAAATAACATGCTTAGAATTTCATCAAACTCTGAACACACATCAGTATTTCTGATAGGAACTTAAATTGTGAATGGATTTTGGATAGCTTGAATGGTTTTGCCGTGGTGATTTTTTTAAATGACCTTACAAAGGGAATCATTATTGTATTTTTAAATTGCAGCTTCCAAACACGTCAAAGAATTTTTTCATACAGATGAAAAAGTCATTCTGAGGAAATATGCATAGTTTCACGACTTTACAACACTGTATGGATAACAGAAAATTAAAAAACTGTCAGACATCTCATCTCACTCTGTCCCTCTGTTTTAGTATATGTGCTTCAGACTTCCATTGTCTGAGAGAAATAGCGCCCCTACAGGTTCAATTCCCTGACTTTTACTTTCACTTTTAAATCGGTTAAAAATACAAACAAATACTTAGACTTACTTCACACTGACAAGCTAAACCAACATATCTGATTATTACCGGTTCAGGGCTCATGGATAAATTATTTCTGGCCAGAGATACGTGAGAAATAGGAGAGATGAATCACCGCTGTGATCACGAGCGTCTGGAGTAAACAGCTCAGAGAAAACGAATTTATTCCTGTTTTAAAGCTTTTAAAAAATAAATTATTACAGCGATATCACACAATCAACCAATTAGAACACACCAAGAGCTAAATTAAGATGTTTTTGAACTGTTTGTGTGAAAATGAAATATTTGTGGCTGCCTATCTGAAATCACCGCCTCCGATCAGCGCGTACAGTGTCGAGCTCAAAACAAACGAATTTATTCTTGTTTAAGAGCTTTTTTAAATAAAATATTACCACAAATGCACACAATAAACCCATTGTATGAAATAAATCTCATCAATCCAAACAACTTTTGTATTGCATATCATAGGCTCCGCCCAACAGGAAGTTGGCTATTTAGGGTTTAGTATTCAAATTTTTCGTCAAAGTTGTGGGGGCTTTTGGGGTCCTTAACATACTCAAAAACTCTTGAAAATTTGCGCACACTTTGGAATCTGTGGCCTTTAGGAGCCTGCAGAGGCTGGGACCCGGGCGTGGCACAGGGGCTCTACGGCGCCCCCTGGAACACAGTCAGAAAATTTAAACTATCATAACTTATAAATCAAGCTTGCAATTGTTGATGCATAGCTCACACATACTTGCACATATTCATATGAAACTCAGTACACATATAGATCTCATCGTGCCAAACAACTTTCGTATTGCATGTCATAGGCTCCGCCCATCAGGAAGTCAGCTATTTAGAGTTATGTAAAAAGCGCATGCTCTGGAATTTGAAATACTTGTCATAGGTTTTTTTCTCGATTGCCGCCAAACTCGGTCAACATGATCTCAAGACACTGGGGATGAAAAATTGCCAGGGGATTTTTGATATCTCGAACGGTTTGCTCGTGGCGAGGCGTTGAAATTATGGCGAGAAATGAGAAACAGGAAGTGTCTAATACCGTCCACATACATTTCCTGATTTTAATCAAACTTCATCAGATTATTCGTTGTATGATGTCGATCACATATATGTGACTATTAGGAGTCAAAGTTATAGCGCCACCAACTGGCAGAAGGAAGTGTGTCATTTTCAAAATGATTTGAATTCAGCATCTTATTATTACTCGATTTGCTTCAAACTTCATCAGAATAATGTTAAAACACAGCCGATATAAATCTGCTGTGTAAAATTGTTGGCGTGGCAACATGTCAAACTGGAATACTTCTCAGGTGATTTTGAGGCAAATAACATACTTAGAATTTCACAAAACTCTGAACACACATCAGTATTTCTGATAGGAACTTAAATTGTGAATGGATTTTGGATAGCTTGAATGGTTTTGCCGTGGTGATTTTTTTAAATGACCTTACAAAGGGAATCATTATTGTATTTTTAAATTGCAGCTTCCAAACACGTCAAAGAATTTTTTCATACAGATGAAAAAGTCATTCTGAGGAAATATGCATAGTTTAACGACTTTACAACACTGTATGGATAACAGAAAATTAAAAAACTGTCAGACATCTCATCTCACTCTGTCCCTCTGTTTGAGTGTATGTGCTTCAGACTTCCATTGATCTGAGAGAAATTGCGCCCCTACAGGTTCAATTCCCGAACTTTTACTTTCACTTTTAAATCGGTTAAAAATACAAATAAATACTTAGATTTAATTCACACTGACAAGCTAAACCAACATATCTGATTATTACCGGTTCAGGGCTCATGGATAAATTATTTCTGGCCAGAGATACGTGAGAAATAGGAGAGATGAATCACCGCTGTGATCACGAGCGTCTGGAGTAAAGAGCTCAGAGAAAACGAATTTATTCCTGTTTTAAAGCTTTTACAAATAAATTATTACAGCGATATCACACAATCAACCAATTAGAACACAGCAAGAGCTAAATTCAGATGTTTTTGAACTGTTTGTGTGAAAATGAAATATTTGTGGCTGCCTATCTGAAATCACCGCTCCAATCAACGCGTACAATGTCGAGCTCAAAACAAACGAATTTATTCTTGTTTAAGAGCTTTTTTAAATAAAATATTACCACAAATGCACACAATAAACCCATTGTAACACTACAAGAGCTAAATGCAGGTGTTTGTGACCCGTTTAAGTGTGCAAGACTATTTGAAAGCGCGACTGGCAGAATAACATATCTCTTGAGCTGCAGGTTTCTGTCTTTCGTCGTACGAACGAACACATCACGGACAAGATTATTTCAAAATACATAATAGCTTGGCGAATATAAACGAAAACAGCCACGTGAACATAAACTGGATCTACTGGATTTGTATATTAAAGTGACCACATTTACCACTTGCTTCTGTCTTCAATTTTAATCTATATAAAAAAGGAAACTCATTCGACTTGGCTGCTTTTTTAATGTGTGCGTATTTATTTATTTACCTTTTTATACATTTTGTATAATTTCATAGTTTGTGTATTACAATTATAAAAACAAAAATAAATTTAGCCACTCACATAGAAATAGCTTAGGCCTTTAACCTTTTTCTGACAGTTTTAGGGATTTTTAAAAATCCTAAAAAAAACTTATTTGTGCTGCAAATAATAATTTCAAACTCATTAGATACTGACCTATGACATCCTGTGACATTATATTTATTTGAATTTACATAATCTCATAGATGTAACAGTAAATCTGTTCAGCTCACAGATCAATACTAAGCTGTAATGCAAGCAGAACTTTCACAAATGCTTATGAGTCATTTAAGGATTTGATAACACTGTAAAATAATGTCTAATTTGTTAACATTAGCAAATTCATTGATAACACTTTATAATAACTGCACTCATTAGTAAATAGTCAGTTCATGCTTTATAAAGCCTTGTCCCAATATTAATAGTCAGTAGTAAGCAGTTTATAAATACAGCTATAAATAGCTTGTCCTTGGTTTATAAGCACATTTATTAAAAAGGAGAGTAAAGGGTCAGTTATCTTCCTATGAAAAATAAAAGATAAAAATAAACAAACAACAACAACACAGATTGATACAGAACTCAGAAATGTTATTGTGGATTTATGATAAAATCAGCCTGTAAATTAATTCATACTCCTCCTCATACTACTCCATACTCCTTTTTCAACATGATGCCAATATACTGAGATGTTAAATTGTGAATGGGTTTAGGATAGCTTAAATGGTGTTGCCATAGAGATTTATTAAAGTAACATAAAAAATACAATAGTTATTTTACTATATCTTTAAAATTTTTCATTCTAACTCTTCATAATTTTTTATATAAGTAGAAGTCCTCATTTGAAGGAAGCACAGTAAGTTTCATAGCTTTATCATTTTCAAGAGCCAGCATAAAATTAAAACTATCATAACTTATAAATCAAGCTTGCAATTCTTAGTACCTATAATGGCCACCAGAGGGAGCTATAGGATTACTTTTAAATAATTATTGGAGAAACGAGTATGATTTAAATAATTTATAGAAATCTTTCAAATAAAATAATATGTATTTTAGGAATTTTACTGATAAAATGACCCTCACTTAATTAGAATAACAAGCTGAAGTATTGTGAACTGTATATTAAGAATAATTCTTAATAGGCTTTATGGACAGATACGTTTTAAGTGACTCTTGAAGGTTCAGCACCACATCCTCTTTTACCACTGTTTAAAGAATTAATCTTACAGAACAGGTGTGAATGAATTTTGGATAGCTTGAATGGTTTTGTCGTGGTGATTTTTTGAAATAATAGTAAAAAAGGAACCAGTAAAAAAAAGTGCAGCTTCTTAACACTTCAAAAAATGTACACATAGAAGACAAGTCATTCTGAGGAAATATGCATAGTTTCATGACTATACATTATATGGATGACAGAAAATTAAAAAACATACATCTGATGTCACTCTGTCCCTCTGTCACTGTGTGTGTGTGTTTGTGTGTGTTTTAAGTGAATTAGGTGTGAAACTATCAGTGAGCATTTAGTCTCCAGCGCCAACATTTTACAGAACTGCCACTTTCCTGGAGTCTCAGAATTACAATGTGTCAGGTTCTGAGAGATCTAAGATTCCAAAAAAATATTTAATTAGAATACCATGAAGTATTGTGAAATACTATATATTAAGACTTTATATGTAGGCTTAATGAACAGATTAGACTGACTCGTGAAGGGACCAGCACCACCTCCTCTTGTTTGATGGTTTGAGGAATATATCTTCCAGAATCCGGGATTAAGATTTAGGAGCTCATTTTTATTCCACCTCCTTTCCTGAAAGTCTGTCTTGCAGAATTGACTAAAAATTAATCTTCACATTAATTCCTAATTCTTTTGCAATTCTTTTGTCAGTTCTTCTTGACCTGTTTTTCTCTTCCAGCTTTCCTGGGCTATTGTATAGCACTCATAAATGATTAAATAAAAAATAATGGTAGTTATTAAGATTGATATGGTTTGGAATTGGTAAAATGTGCTTGGAAAAAAATCACAATAAAACAATGTTTTAATGTTTAAGTTTGGAATATTAACTGACATGAATGAATGCTATATAAATATTGTTCATGTTAACATAATGTTTATAAATGAAATCTTATTGTAAAGTGTTACTAAAGTTATATATATATATATATATATATATATTGTTCTGTGAATGTGATTTTAAAGTCTAGATGATTCGGATTAACCCTTTAACTGCCATATCAAGTTCAAGTTCAAGTTCAATTTATTTGTATAGCGCATTTACAACAGCCTCCTGGCTGACCAAAGTGCTTTAACATAAGAGCAAGAATATTACACATACATAAAAATAGACCAGACAAAAAATTTAAAACCACCCATTTCAAAATGTAGCATAACACAGTAGTCAGTACACTAAGGAAAGTAATAAAGTTTTTAGCAAAGATTTAAAAATAGACAAGGAAGGGGCCAGTCTGATCTCTAAAGGCAGGGTATTCCAGAGTCGTGGCCCAGCCACTGCAAATGCATGCTCCCCTCTACGCTCCCCTCTATCCTTTAAAACCTCACTGCCAGAGGGATATTGTGAATGCATGTGCCCGCTGGGCACAGTTTACCTGATGCCACCGGGGTGGTGATGGCATTGGTGGCTTGAGCCCGCCATCGCTGCTTGCAGCTATATTTAGGGCTCAAGCCCGAGAGGGCGAAGAGCCCTATTGTTCTTCTAAGGATTATTAGGGCTCAAGCCCGAAGGGGCGAAGAGCCCTATTGTTCTTCTAAGGATTATTCTTCTTCTTATTATTATTTTTTTATTTTTTATTAAACCTTCCGGGGGTTTTTGGAGGCCTTAACATGCTCAAAAACTCTTGAAAATTGGCACACACATTGGAATATGCGGCCATCAGGACGTCACAGAGACTGGGACCCGGGCGTGGCACAGGGGCTCTACAGCGCCCCCTGGAACACAGTCAGAAATCTTGAACCATAGCTCACACACACTTTCATGTATTTATATGAAACTCAGTACACTTATAGATCGCATTGAGCCGAACAACTTTCGCACTCTATGTCATAGGCTCCGCCCAACAGGAAGTCAGCTATTCAGGGCTGTTTATAAAAAGCATGCTCTGGAATTTGATATACTTGTCATAGGTTTTTTACTTGATTGCCACCAAACTCGGTCAACATGATCTCAAGACATTGGGGATGGAAAATTGCGAGGGGATTTTTGATATCTCGAACGGTTTGCCCGTGGCGAGGCGTTGAAATTATGGCGAGAAATGAGAAACAGGAAATGTCTAATAACATCCACATACATTTCCTGAATTTGATCAAACTTCATTGGTTTGTTCGTTGTATGATACTGATCGTATATATGTGACTATTAAGAGTCAACATTATAGCGCCACCAACTGGCAGCAGGAAGTGTGTCATTTTCCAAATGCTTTGAATTCAGCATCTTATTTTTACTCTATTTACTTAAAACTTCATCAGAATAATGACAAAACACGGCCGGTGTAAATCTGTTGTGGGGATATTGATATCTGATATGGCGTTGCCATGGCAACGTGTCAAACTTGAATGTTCTGTTATGGTGAGTTTGAGGCAGACAACAAGCTCAGATTTACATGAACTCAAAAACACATATCAGTATTAGTGATAGCTAGACAATGGCAAAAGCTTTTAAAAGGGGCGTGAAGGAGGCACTCTATATACGCGCCACCTTTTGTCAAAAGTGGGGGGGTTAGTTTTAGCTACAGACACCAAACTTGGTACATAAATTGTTCTTTTCAAGACGGACAACTTCTATTCACAGTCATCAGCTACGACTAACAGGAAGTCGGCCTATTTTTGATTTGAATATTTAAATTGAGCTCTGATTTAATGCATACTCCTCACAGGAAATGCTCACTATACTCACCAAACTTTGTCTACATGTTGATAAAACATTGAGGAACTTAAATTGCGAACGGATTTTGGTTAGCTTGAACGGTTTTGTCGTGGTGATTTTTTGAAATGACAGTAAAAGGGAATCATTAATTGTCTTGTATTTTTAAATTGCAGCTTCCAAACACTTAAAATAAATTCATACAGAGATCAAATCATTCTGAGGACATATGCATAGTTTCATGACTTTACAACACTGTATGATTAAAAAGAAAATTAAAAAACTGTCAGACATCTCAACTCACTCTGTCCCTCTGTTTGAGGAATGTATGTGTGCTGACTGAGTGTGTGTGTGTGTGTATGTGAGTGGGGGATGGGCATGAGCTGAGTGGCAGACACAATGAGAGAGAGAAAGAGAGAGAGAGAGAGAGAGAGAGAGACTTAATCATCTCTTTAATCACCAGAAAAAAATGTATTTTAAATTGTTTTTTGTTGCTTTTGCTAACATTGCTGTTTTCATTACAGCTTAAGAAATCTCTTAGGCCTTATCCCTTTTCTGACAGTTTCAGGAATTAAAAACAAAATTCTAAAAATACTTATTTGTGCTGCAAATAATAATTTCAATCTCATTTGATACTGACCTATTCCATCCTGTGACATGACATTTATCTTAATTTACATAATCTCATGGATGTAACAGTAAAAACTGTTCAGCTCACAGATGAAGACTAAGCTGTAATGAAAGCAGAACTTTCACAATGCTTATAAGTCATTAAAGGATTTTATAACACTGTAAAATAATGTCTAATTTGTTAACATTAGTAAATGCAATTGGTAACACTTTAATAATAACTGCACTCATTAGTAAATAGTCAGTTCCATGCTTTATAAAGTCTTGTCCCAACTTAAATAGTCATTAATAAGCAGCTTATAAATACAGCTATAAATAGCCTTGATCTTGGTTTTATAGCACATTTATTAAAAAGGAGAGTAAAGGGTCAGTTATCTTCCTATGTAAAAATAAAAAAATGAAAATAACAAACAACAACACAGATTGATACAGAACTTAGGAAATGTTATTGTGGGATTTATGATCAAATCAGCCTGTAAATGAATTATACTCCTCCAAGAAGACACAAGTAGTCACACCAAAACTTTTTCAACATGATGCCATATATACTGAGATGTTAAATTGCGAATGGGTTTAGGATACCTTAAATGTGTGGCCATT
>NW_020524019.1:0-17122 GCF_003368295.1 Carassius auratus | reverse complement strand
TTAAAACATGCTCTATTATACTATTGTTAGCAATTTTCTTTATCGTCCAATTTATCTGGTGTACACACTTTTATTTTCATAATAAACTTGTTTGTTAGATATACACAGTTACAGTGGTCTATAATAAATATTAACAGGTTTTAATTCAAGCTGTTTTAGAATGTTGCAGTAGGCCTAATTTTTTAAAATGTAAATCCAAAAAAAAAAATTATAATATTAATTAATAAAAAAAACATTGGAAAACATAACTTGTTGTACTTTATTATTACATTTTGTATAATTTCATAGTTTATGCATTATAGTTTATAAAAACAAATAAATGTAGCCACTCACATAGAAATAGGCCTTATCCTTTTCTGACAGTTTTAGGGATTTTAAAAAATCCTAAAAAACCTTATTGTGCTGCAAATAATAATTTCAAACTCAAAAAGTAAACAGTCAGTTCATGCTTTATAAAGCCTTGTCCCAATATTAATAGTCAGTAAGTAAGCAGTTTAATAAATGACAGCTATAAATAGCTTGTTTTTGGTTTATAAGCCACATTTATTAAAAAGGAGACGTAAAGGGATCAGTTATCTTCCTATGAAAAATAAAAAAAATAAAAATAAACAAAACAACAACACAGATTGATACAGGAACTCAGAAATATCTATTGTGGATTTATGATTCAAATCAGCCTGTAAATGATTCATACTCCTCCAAGAAGACACAAGTAGTTCACACCAAACTTTTTTCAACATGATGCCAATATACTGAGATGTTAAATTGTGAAGGGTTTAGGATAGCTTAAATGGTGTGGCCATAGCGATTTTATTAAAGTAACATAAAAAAATACAATAGTTATTTTACTATATCTTTAAATTTTTTCATTCCAAACTCTTCATAATTTTTTATATACGTAGAAGTCATCATTTGAAGGAAGACAGTAAGTTTCATAGCTTTATCATTTTCAAGAGCCACGCATAAAATTAAAACTATCATAACTTATAAATGAAGCTTGCAATTCTTAGTACCAATAATGGCCACCAGATGGAGCTATAGGATTACTTTTAAATTAATTATTGTAGAAACAAGTATGATTTAAATCATTTATAGAAATCTTTCAAAGAAAAATAATATGTATTTTATGTATTTTACTGATAAAATGACCCTCACTTAATTAGAATAACAAGCTGAAGTATTGTGAACTGTATATTAAGAATTAATTCTTTATAGGCTTTATGGGACAGATACGTTTTGAGTGACCTCTTGAAGGTTCCAGCACCACATCCTCTTTTACCACTGTTTAAAGAATTTATCTTACAGAACAGATGCAATTAATTTTGGATAGCTTGAATGGTTTTGTTGTGGTGATTTTTTGAAATAACAGTAAAAAAGTAACCAGTAAATGTCTTTTATTTTTTTTTAAAGTGCAGCTCCTAAACACTTCAAAAAAATTACACATAGAAGACAAGTCATTCTGAGGAAATATGCATAGTTTCATGACTATACAACACTATATGGATGATAGAAAATTAAAAAACTATCATACATCTGATGTCACTCTGTCCCTCCGTCACTGTGGGTAGTGTGTGTGTGTGTGTGTGTTTGTGTTCTGTGTGTGTGTGTGTGTGTGTGTGTGTGTGTGTTAAGTGAATTAGGTGTGAAACTATCAGGGAGCATTTAGTCTCCTGCGCCAACATTTTACAGAACTGCCACTTTCCTGGAGTCTCAGAATTACTCGATGTCACGTTCTGAGAGACTTAAGATTCCAAAAAATGATTTAATTAGAATACCATGAAGTATTGTGATATACTATATATTAAGGCTTTATATATAGGCTTAATGAACAGATTAGAGTGACTCGTGAAGGACCAGCACCACCTCCTCTTGTTCGATGGTTTGAGGAATATATCTTCCAGAATCCGGGATTAAGATTTAGGAGCTCATTTTTAATTCCACCTCCTTTCCTGAAAGTCTGTCTTGCAGAATTGACTAAAAATTAATCTTCATATTAATTCCTAATTATTTTGCAATTCTTTTTGTCAGTTCTTCTTGACCTGTTTTTCTCTTCCAGCTTTCCTGGACTATTGTATAGCACTCATAAATGATTAAATAAAAAATAATGGTAGTTATTAAGATTTATATGGTTTGGAATTGGTAAAATATGCTTGGAAAAAAAATCACAATAAAACAATGTTGAATGATTGTTATATAAATATTGTTCATGTTAACATAATGTTTATAAATGGAATCTTATTGTAGAGTGTTACTAAAGTTATAAATATATATTGTTCTGTGAATGTGATTTTAAAGTCTAGATGATTCGGATTAACCCTTTAACTGCCATATCCCTTAAAACCTCACAGCCAGAGGGATATTGTGAATGCATGTGCCCGCTGGGCACAGTTTACCTGATGCCACCGAGGTGGCGATGGCATTGGTGGCTTGAGCCCGCCATCGCTGCTTGCAGCTATATTTATTATTATTTTTATTTTTTATTAAACCTTCCGGGGTGTTTTGGGGGCCTTAACATGCTCAAAAACTCTTGAAAATTGGCACACACATTGGAATCTGCGGCCATCAGGACGCCGCAGAGGCTGGGACCTGGGCGTGGCACAGGGGCTCTACAGCGCCCCCTGGAAGACAGTCAGAATTCTTGAACCATAGCTCACACACACTTGCATGTATTTATATCAAACTCGGTACACTTATAGATCTCATTGAGCCGAACAACTTTCACACTTTATGTCATAGGCTCCGCCCAACAGGAAGTCAGCTATTCAGGGCTGTTTAAAAAAAGCATGCTCTGGAATTTGAAATACTCCTCTGAGGTTTTCAACCCGTTCGCCACGAAACTCGGTGAACATGATCTCAAGACATTGAGGATGAAAAATTGCGAGGGGATTTTTGATATCTCGAATGGTTTGCCCGTGGCGTGGCGTGGAACTTATGGCGAGAAATGAGAAACAGGAAATGTCTAATAACATCCACATACATTTCCTGAATTTGATCAAACTTCATGGGTTTGTTCGTTGTATGATACCGATTGTATATATGTGACTATTAAGAGTCAACGTTATAGCGCCACCAACTGGCAGCAGGAAGTGTGTCATTTTCCAAATGCTTTGAATTCAGCATCTTATTTTTACTCGATTTACTTAAAACTTCATCAGAATAATGACAAAACACGGCCGATGTAAATCTGTTGTGGGGATATTGATATCTGATATAGTGTTGCCATGGCAACGTGTCAAACTTGAATATTCTGTTATGGTGAGTTTGAGGCAGACAACAAGCTCAGATTTACATGAAACTCAAAACACATATCAGTATTAGTGATAGCTAGACAATGGCAAAAGCTTTTAAAAGGGCGTGAAGGAGGCACTCTATAGCGCCACCTTTTGTCAAAAGTGGGGGGGTTAGTTTTAGCTACAGACACCAAACTCGGTAAATAAATTGTTCTTTTCAAGACGGACAACTTTCTAATTCACAGTCATCAGCTACGACCAACAGGAAGTCGGCTATTTTGATTTGAATGTGTATTTTTGAGATTTTACAGTTGTGAATTAATGAATACTCCTCACAGGGGAAGTACACTATACACACCAAACTTTGTCTACATGAAGAAAAAACATCGAGGAACTTAAATTGCGAAAAGATTTTGGGTAGATTGAACGGTTTTGTTGTGGTGATTTTTTGAAATGACAGTAAAAAAGGGAAACATTAATTGTCTTGTATGTTTAAATTGCAGCTTCCAAACACTTCAAAGCATTTTTTTCATACAGAGTTAAAATCATTCTGAGGAAATATGCATAGTTTCACGACTTTACAACACTGTATGGATAACAGAAAATAAAAAAAACTGTCAGACTTCTCAACTGACATGATCTCACTCTGGCCACTCTGTCTGTGTGAGGAAAGGGAGGGGGAGAGGGAGGGGGAGTGTGAGAGGGTTGGTGACTGTGAATTTTTGGTGACTGACAGTGTGTGTGGATTGTAGGGAGGGGCTGTCTGGCAGAGAGAGAGAGAGAGAGAGAGACCTAATCATCCCTTTAATTATCAGGAAAAAAAAAATCTGTATTTTAAATGGTTTTTGTTTTTGTTGTTGCTAATGGTGGTGTTTTTTTCCTTTCATTACAGGTTAAGAAATCTCTTAGTCCTTATCCTTTTCTGACAGTTTTAGGGATTTAAAAACATCCTAAGAAGCCTTATTTGTGCTGCAAATAATAATTTCAAACTCATTTGATACTGACTTATGACAACCTGTGATGTGACATTACATGTATTAATCTCATGGATGTAACAGTAAAACTCTTCAACTGACAGATTAAGCTGCAATCCAAGCAAAACTATTTCACAAATGCTTATAGGTGATTAAAATCATTACAAAACACTAATAAATTATTTAAGGATTTGGTAACACTGTAAAATAATGTCTAATTTGTTAACATTAGTAAATGCATTGGTAACACTTTATAATAACTGAACTCATTAGCTAAGCATTAGTAAATAGTTCATGATTATAAAGCCTTTTCCCTTAATAATAGTCATTATTAAGCAGTAATACATCTATAAATAAATTGTTCTTGGTTTAAAAGCACATATATTACAAAGGAGATTAAAGTTTCAGTTGTCTTATAAAATAAATAAATAAACACAACCCAGTTTGATTCAGAATTCTGAAATATTTATTTCAAGATGCAATAAAAGGAAACAGTACACTTGAATAGGTTTTGAGCGATTCTTGAAGGACTAGCATCACCTCCTCTTGTACGATGGTTTGAGGAATATATCTTCCAGATAGTACCGCCGCTCCCTATATGCAGAGTATGCAGTCTTCGTAGGGCACCAACTCCCAGAGGGGGCACCATCCCAGTTGCTCAAAAAAAAAAAAAAAACATGCGCCATTCTCCCATCCGCGCTCACGACTGCTCACACCTCATGTTTGCGGCTGAATGTTCGTAATTGATGGATGGACATCTATGCCCGGGTAAAGGACATCAGCAATCCGGCACAGAGAAAAAGAAAACTAAAGAAATTTAGGGACCGTCTCTAAAGTTACATGTGATATTGTTATACACTTTTCTAACGTCAGTAGCATTTAAAGAGAATGACTTACAGTCATAAAAACAACTGTAATTGTTCATCTAGGTGACAGCTAAAATGCACAATTAATTTGAATGTTTGATATTTATTACAACAAACTGTAAGTCATATGTAAATTATGCTACTTTTACACATGGGCTCAAATGCAAATTTGAAGCTCAATAGCATTTGAGAAGAAAGACTTGCAGTCACAAAACAATTGTAATGTGTTCATATAGGTGTCAGCTACAATGCACACCTTATACATTTTTTATAAATATTAAAATAAAGTGTTACTAAAGTTATATATATTGTTCTGTGTATGTGATTTCAAAGTCGAGATTGGTCGGATTAACCCTTTAACTGCCGCATCCCTTAAAACTTGATTGTCAGAGGGTTACTGTAAATGCTTATGCCCGCTGGGCACAGTTTTTCCCGATGCCACCGGGGTGGCGTTGCACTGATGGCTTGAGCCCGACATCGCTGCTTGCAGCTATATTTATTATTATTTTTATTTTTTATTAAACCTTCCGGGGGTTTTTGGGGGCCTTAACATGCTCAAAAACTCTTGAAAATTGGCACACACATTGGAATCTGCGGCCATCAGGACGCCGCAGAGGCTGGGACCCGGGCGTGGCACAGGGGCTCTACAGCGCCCCCTGGAACACAGTCAGAAATCTTGAACCATAGCTCACACACACTTGCATGTATTTATATGAAACTCAGTACACTTATAGATCTCATTGAGCCGAACAACTTTCACACTTTATGTCATAGGCTCCGCCCAACAGGAAATCAGCTATTCAGGGCTGTTTAAAAAAAGCATGCTCTGGAATTTGAAATACTCCTCTGAGGTTTTCAACCCGTTCGCCACGAAACTCGGTGAACATGATCTCAAGACATTGAGGATGAAAAATTGCGAGGGGATTTTTGATATCTCGAACGGTTTGCCCGTGGCGAGGCGTGGAACTTATGGCGAGAAATGAGAAACAGGAAATGTCTAATAACATCCACATACATTTCCTGAATTTGATCAAACTTCATGGGTTTGTTCGTTGTATGATACCGATTGTATATATGTGACTATTAAGAGTCAACGTTATAGCGCCACCAACTGGCAGCAGGAAGTGTGTCATTTTCCAAATGCTTTGAATTCAGCATCTTATTTTTACTCGATTTACTTAAAACTTCATCAGAATAATGACAAAACACGGCCGATGAAAATCTGTTGTGGGGATATTGATATCTGATATAGTGTTGCCATGGCAACGTGTCAAACTTGAATGTTCTGTTATGGTGAGTTTGAGGCAGACAACAAGCTCAGATTTACATGAAACTCAAAACACATATCAGTATTAGTGATAGCTAGACAATGGCAAAAGCTTTTAAATGGGCGTGAATGAGGCACTCTATAGCGCCACCTTTTGTCAAAAGTGGGGGGGTTAGTTTTAGCTACAGACACCAAACTTGGTACATAAATTGTTCTTATCAAGACGGACAACTTTCTAATTCACAGTCATAAGCTACGATCAACAGGAAGTCGGCTATTTTGATTTGAATGTGTATTTTTGAGATTTTACAGTTGTAAAATTAATGAATACTCCTCACAGGGGAAGTACACTATACACACAAAACTTTGTCTACATGAAGAAAAAACATCGAGGAACTTAAATTGCGAACAGATTTTGGTTAGCTTGAACGGTTTTGTCGTGGTGATTTTTTGAAATGACAGTAAAAAGTGAAACATTAATCGTCTTCTATTTTTAAATTGCAGCTTCCAAACCTTTAAAAAACATTTTTCATTTAGAAAACCAGTGATTCTGAGGAAATATGCATAGTTTCATGACTTTACAGCACTGTATGATTAAAAGAAAATTAAAAAACTGTCAGACATCTGATCTCACTCTGTCACTCTGTTTGAGGAATGTATGAGTGCTGACTGTGTGTGTGTGTGAGTGTGAGTGGGGGAGGGGTGTGAGCTGAGTGGCAGACAGACAGAGAGAGAGAGAGAGAGAGAGAAGACTTAAACATCTCTTTAATCACCAAAAAAACAAAACTGTTTTTTAAATTGTTATTTTTTGTTGTTGTTGCTAATTGTGCTGTTTTCATTACAGCTTAAGAAATCTCTTAGGCCTTATCCTTTTCTGACAGTTTCAGGAATTAAAAACAAAATTCTAAAAATACTTATTTGTGCTGCAAATAATAATTTCAACTCATTTGATACTGACCTATTCCATCCTGTAACATGACATGTATCTACATTTTTAAAATCTCATGGATGTAACAGTAAAACTGTTCAGCTCACAGATCAAGACTAAGATGCTTTCACAAATGCTTATAAGTCATTAAAGGATTTAATAACACTGTAAAATAATGTCTAATTTGTTAACATTAGTAAATGCATTGGTAACACTTTATAATAACTGCACTCATTAGTAAATAGTCAGTTCATGCTTTATAAAGCCTTGTCCCAATATTAATAGTCAGTAGTAAGCAGTTTATAAATACAGCTATAAATAGCTTGTCCTTGGTTTATAAGCACATTTGTTAAAAAGGAGAGTAAAGGGTCAGTTATCTTCGTATGAAAAATAAAAAAATAAAAATAAACAAACAACAACACTGATTGATACAGAACTCAGAAATGTTATTGTGGAATTATGATAAAATCAGACTGTAAATGAATTCATACTCCTCCAAGAAGAGTAGTTCACACCAAACTTTTTCAACATGATGCCAATATACTGAAGATGTTAAATTGTGAATGGGTTTAGGATACCTTAAATGTTGTGGCCATAGCGATTTATTAAAGTAACATAAAAAAATACAATAGTTATTTTACTATATCTTTACAATTTTTCATTCCAACTCTTCATCATCATTTGAAGGAAGCACAATAAGTTTCATAGCTTTATTATGTTCAGGAGCCAGCATAAAATTAAAACTATCATAACAAGCTCGCAATTCTTAGTACCAATAATGGCCACTAGATGGAGATATAGGATTACTTTAAAATAATTATTGTAGAAACGAGTATGATTTAAATCATTTATAGAGATCTTTCAAAGAAAAATATGTATTTTATGTATTTTACTGATAAAATGACCCTCACTTAATTAGAATAACATGCTGAAGTATTGTGAAATACTGTATATTAAGAATAATTCTTAATAGGCTTTATGGACAGATAAGTTTTGAGTGACTCTTGAAGGATCAGCACCACATCCTCTTTTACCACTGTTTAAAGAATTTATCTTACAGAACAGTTGCGAATGAATTTGGATAGCTTAAATGGTTTTGTCGTGGTGATTTTTTGAAATAACAGTAAAAAAGGAACCAGTAAATGTCTTTTATTGTTTTAAAGTGCAGCTTCTAAACACTTCAAAAAAATGTACACATAGAAGACAAGTCATTCTGAGGAAATATGCATAGTTTCACGACTTTACAACACTGTATGGATAAAAGAAAATGTGAAAACTGTCAGACTTCTCAACTGACATGATCTCACTCTGGCCACTCTGTGTGAGGAAAGGGAGGGGGAGAGGGAGGGGGAGTGTGAGGGGGTTGGTGACTGTGAATTTTTGGTGACTGACAGTGTGTGTGGACTGTAGGGAGGGGCTGTCTGGCAGAGAGAGAGAGAGAGAGAGAGAGACCTAATCATCCCTTTAATAATCAGGAAAAAAAAATCTGTATTTTAAATTGTTATTGTTTTTGTTGTTGCTAATGGTGGCGTTTTTTTCCTTTCATTACAGGTTAAGAAATCTCTTAGGCCTTATCCTTTTCTGACAGTTTTAGGGATTTAAAAACATCCTAAGAATCCTTATTTGTGCTGCAAATAATAATTTCAAACTCATTTGATACTGACCTATGACAACCTGTGACATGACATTTATTAATCTCATGGATGTAACAGTAAAACTCTTCAAGTGACAGATAAAGCTGCAATGCAAGCAAAACTATTTCACAAATGCTTATAGGTCATTAAAATCATTACAAAACACTAATAAATTATTTAAGGATTTGGTAACACTGTAAAATAATGTCTAATTTGTTAACATTAGTAAATGCATTGGTAACACTTTATAATAACTGCACTCATTAGCTAAGCATTAGTAAATAGTTCATGATTATAAAGCCTTTTCCCTTAATAATAGTCATTATTAAGCAGTAATACATCTTTAAATAAATATAAAAATAAGGTGTTACTAAAGTTCTATATATTGTTCTGTGTATGTGATTTCAAAGTCTAGATTGGTCGGATTAACCCTTTAACTGCCGCATCCCTTTAAACTTGATTGTCAGAGGGTTACTGTAAATGCTTATGCCCGCTGGGCACAGTTTTCCCGATGCCACCGGGGTGGCGTTGCACTGACGGCTTGAGCCCGACATCGCTGCTTGCAGCTATATTTCTTATTATTATTATTTTTTTATTTTTATTAAACCTTCCGGGGGTTTTTGGGGGCCTTAACATGCTCAAAAACTCATGAAAATTGGCACACACATTGGAATCTGCGGCCATCAGGACGCTGCAGAGGCTGGGACCCGGGCGTGGCACAGGGGCTCTACGGCGCCCCCTGGAACACTGTCAGAAATCATGAACCATAGCTCACACACACTTGCATATATTTATATGAAACTCGGTACACTTATAGATCTCATTGAGCCAAACAACTTTCACACTTTATGTCATAGGCTCCGCCCAACAGGAAGTCAGCTATTCATGGCTGTTTAAAAAAAAGCATGCTCTGGAATTTGAAATACTCCTCTGAGGTTTTACAACCCGTTCGCCACGAAACTCGGTGAACATGATCTCAAGACATTGGGGATGAAAAATTGCGAGGGGATTTTTGATATCTCGAACGGTTTGCCCGTGGCGAGGCGTTGAAATTAGGGCAAAAAGTGAGAAACAGGAAATGCCTAATAACATCCACATACATTGCCTGAGTTTGATCAAACTTCATCGGTTTGTTCGTTGTATGATACCGATCGTATATGTGTGACTATTAAGAGTCAACGTTATAGCGCCACCAACTGGCAGCAGGAAGTGAGTCATTTTCAAAATGCTTTGAATTCAGCATCTTATTTTTACTCAATTTGCTTCAAACTTCATCAGAATAATGACAAAACATGGCCGATGTAAATCTGTTTTGGGGATATTGATATCTTATATATTGTTGCCATGGCAACGTGTCAAACTTGAATATTCTGTTATGGTGATTTTGAGGCAGATAACAACTCAGATTTACATGAAACTCAAAACACATATCAGTATTCTTGATAGCTAGACAATGGAAAAGCTTTTAAAAGGGCGTGGAAGAGGCACTCTATAGCGCCACCTTTTGTCAAAAGTGGGGGGGTTAGTTTTAGCTACAGACACCAAACTCGGTACAAAAATTGTTCTTATCAAGACGGACAACTTTCTAATTCACAGTCATCAGCTACGATCAACAGGAAGTCAGCTATTTTTGATTTGAATGTGGATTTTTTTTTACATTTAGCTGTGAATTAATGCATACTGCTCAGAGGAGAGTAACACTATACACACCAAACTTTGTCTACATGATGCCAAAACATTTTAAACAACTTAAATTGCCAATGGATTTTGGATAGCTTGAACGGTTTGTCGTGGTGATTTTTTTAAATGACAGTAAAAATGGAATTATTAATTGTCCTGCATTTTTAAATTCCAAACACTTCAAAACCTTTTTTCATACAGAAAAAAAGTCATTCTGAGTAAATATGGATAGTTTCACGACTTTACAACACTGTATGGATAACAGAAAATTAAAAAACTGTCAGACATCTCATCTCACTCTGTCCCTCTGTTTGAGTATATGTGCTTCAGACTTCCATTGTCTGAGAGAAATAGCGCCCCTACAGGTTCAATTCCCGGACTTTTACTTTCACTTTTAAATCGGTTAAAAATACAAATAGATACTTAGATTTAATTCACACTGACAAGCTAAACCAACATATCTGATTATTACCGGTTCAGGGCTCATGGATAAATTATTTCTGGCCAGAGATACGTGAGAAATAGGAGAGATGAATCACCGCTGTGATCACGAGCGTCTGGAGTAAAGAGCTCAAAAAAAACGAATTTATTCCTGTTTTAAAGCTTTTAAAAATAAATTATTACAGCGATATCACACAATCAACCAATTAGAACACACCAAGAGCTAAATTCAGATGTTTTTGAACTGTTTGTGTGAAAATGAAATATTTGTGGCTGCCTATCTGAAATCACGCCTCCGATCAGCGCGTACAGTGTCGAGCTCAAAACAAACGAATTTATTCTTGTTTAAGAGCTTTTTAAATAAAATATTACCACAAATGCACACAATAAACCCATTGTAACACTACAAGAGCTAAATGCAGGTGTTTGTGACCCGTTTAAGTGTACAAGACTATTTGAAAGCGCGACTGGCAGAATAACATATCTCTCGAGCTGCAGGATTCTGGCTTTCGTCGTAAGAACGAACACATCACGGACATTATTTCAAAACACATAATAGCTTGGCGACTATAAACGATTTGAATATTAAGTGACCGCATATACCAGCTGCTTCTGTCTTCAATTTTAATCTATATAAAAAATGAAATTCATTCATCTTGGCTGCTTTTTTAATGTGTGTACGTATTTATTTATTATTTTGCTCTAACAAGAATTAATCTATATTTAATTAAATCAATTACATTTTATTTTACATTGATTTGTCCATTTCTGCATCTAAACGCCTAAAAACATAAAACATGCTCTATTATACTAATGTTAGCAATTTCTTTATCGTCCAATTTATCTGGTGTACACACTTTTATTTTCATAATAAACTTGTTTGTTAGATTATGCACAGTTACAGTGGTCTATAATAAATATTAACAGGTTTTATTCAAGCTGTTTAGAATGATTGCAGTAGGCTAAAAACATTGGAAAACAATAACTGTTGTACTTTTTTATATATTTTGTATAATTTCATAGTTTATGCATTATAGTTATGAAAACAAATAAATGTAGCCACTCACATAGAAATCTTAGGCCTTATCCTTTTCTTACAGTTTTAGGGATTTTTAAAAATCCTAAAAAACCTTATTTGTGCTGCAAATAATAATTTCAAACTCAAAAAGTAAATAGTCAGTTCATGCTTTATAAAGCCTTGTCCCAATATTAATAGTCAGTAGTAAGCATTTTATAAATACAGCTATAAAAAGCTTGTTCTTGGTTTATAAGCACATTTATTAAAAAGGAGAGTAAAGGATCAGTTATCTTCCTATGAAAAATAAAAAAATAAAAATAAACAAACAACAACACAGATTGATACAGAACTCAGAAATTCTATTGTGGATTTATGATAAAATCAGCCTGTAAATGATTTCATACTCCTCCAAGAAGACACAAGTAGTTCACACCAAACTTTTTTTTAACATGAAGCCAATATACTGAGATGTTAAATTGTGAATGGGTTTAGGATAGCTTAAATGGTGTGGCCATAGCGATTTATTAAAGTAACATAAAAAAAATACAATAGTTATTTTACTATATCTTTAAATTTTTTCATTCCAAACTCTTCATAATTTTTTATATATGTAGAAGTCATCATTTGAAGGAAGCACAGTAAGTTTCATAGCTTTATCATTTTCAATAGCCAGCATAAAATTAAAACTATCATAACTTATAAATGAAGCTTGCAATTCTTAGTACCAATAAAGGCCACCAGATGGAGGTATAGGATTACTTTTAAATAATTATTGTAGAAACAAGTATGATTTAAATCATTTATAGAAATCTTTCAAAGAAAAATAATATGAATTTTATGTATTTTACTGATAAAATGACCCTCACTTAATTAGAATAACAAGCTGAAAGTATTGTGAACTGTATATTAAGAATAATTCTTTATAGGCTTTATGGACAGATACGTTTTGAGTGACTCTTGAAGGATCAGCACCACATCCTCTTTTACCACTTTTTAAAGAATTTATCTTACAGAACAGATGCAAATTGATTTTGGATAGCTTGAATGGTTTTGTCGTGGTGATTTTTTAAATAACAGTAAAAAAGTAACCAGTAAATGTCTTTTATTTTTTTAAAGTGCAGCTTCTAAACACTTCAAAAAAATGTACACATAGAAGACAAGTCATTCTGAGGAAATATGCATAGTTTCATGACTATACAACACTATATGGATGATAGAAAATTAAAAAACTATCATACATCTGATGTCACTCTGTCCCTCTGTCACTGTGGTTAGTGTGTGTGTGTGTGTGTGTGTGTGTGTGTTTGTGTGTGTGTTAAGTGAATTAGGTGTGAAACTATCAGGGTGCATTTAGTCTCCAGCGCCAACATTTAACAGAACTGCCACTTTCCTGGAGTCTCAGAATTACATCGTGTCAGGTTCTGAGAGATCTAAGATTCCAAAAAATTATTTAATTAGAATACCATGAAGTATTGTGAAATACTATATATTAAGTCTTTATATATAGGCTTTATGAACAGGATTAGAGTGACTCGTGAAGGACCAGCACCACCTCCTCTTGTCCGATGGTTTGAGGAATATATCTTCCAGGAATCCGGGATTAAGATTTAGGAGCTCATTTTTATTCCACCTCCTTTCCTGAAAAGTCTGTCTTGCAGAATTGACTTAAAAATTAATCTTCACATTAAATTCCTAATTATTTTGGCAGTTCTTTTCGTCAGTTCTTCTTGACCTGTTTTTTCTCTTCCAGCTTTCCTGGACATATTGTATAGCAACTCATAAATTGATTAAAAAAAAATAATGGTAGTTATTAAGATTTATATTGGTTTGGAATTGGTTAAAATGTTGCTTGGAAAAAATCACAATAAAACATTGTTGAATGAATGCTATTATAAATATTGTTCATGTTAACATAATGTTTATAAATGGAATCTTATTGTAAAGGTGTTACTAAAGTTATATATATAATATATATATATATATATATTATATATTATATATATATTGTTCTGGTGAATGTGATTTTAAAGTCTAAATGATTCGGATTAACCCTTTTAACTGCCATATCCCTAAACCTCACTGCCAGAGGGATATTGTGAATGCATGTGGCCGCTGGGCACAGTTTACCTGATGCCACCGGGGTGCGATGGCATTGGTGGCTTGAGCCCGCCATCGCTGCTTGCAGCTATATATTAGGGCTCAAGCCCGAAGGGGGCGAAGAGCCCTATTGTTCCCCTAAGGATTATTCTTATTCTATATTATTATTTTATTATTTTTTTTTTTATTTTTTATTAACCTTCCGGGGGTTTTTGGGGGCCTTAACATGCTCAAAAACTCTTGAAAATTGGCACACACATTGGAATCTGCGGCCATCAGGACGCGCAGAGGCTGGGACCCGGGCGTGGCACAGGGGCTCTACAGCGCCCCCTGGAACACAGTCAGAAATCTTGAACCATAGCTCACACACACTTGCATATATTTATATGAAACTCAGTACACTTATAGATCTCATTGAGCCGAACAACTTTCACACTTTATGTCATAGGCTCCGCCCAACAGGAAGTCAGCTATTCAGGGCTGTTTAAAAAAGCATGCTCTGGAATTTGAAATACTCCTCTGAGGTTTTCAACCCGTTCGCCACGAAACTCGGTGAACATGATCTCAAGACATTGGGATGAAAAATTGCGAGGGGATTTTTGATATCTCGAACGGTTTGCCCGTGGCGAGGCGTGGAAATTATGGCGAGAAATGAGAAACAGGAAATGTCTAATAACATCCACATACATTCCTGAATTTGATCAAACTTCATGGTTTTGTTCGTTGTATGATACCGATTGTATATGTGACTATTAAAGTCAACGTTATAGCGCCACCAACTGGCAGCAGGAAGTGTGTCATTTTCCAAATGCTTTGAATTCAGCATCTTATTTTTACTCGATTTAGCTTAAAACTTCATCAGAATAATGACAAAACACGGCCGATGTAAATCTGTTGTGGGATATTGATATCTGATATAGTGTTGCCATGGCAACGTGTCAAACTTGAATGTTCTGTTATGGTGAGTTGAGGCAGACAACAAGCTCAGATTTACATGAAACTCAAAACACATATCAGTATTAGTGATAGCTAGACAATGGCAAAGTTTTAAAAGGCGTGAAGAGGCACTCTATAGCGCCACCTTTTGTCAAAAGTGGGGGGTTAGTTTTAGCTACAGACACCAAACTCGGTACAAAATTGTTCTTATCAAGACGGAACAACTTTCTAATTCACAGTCATCAGCTACGATCAACAGGAAGTCAGCTATTTTGATTTGAATGTGGATTTTTTTTTACATTTAGCTGTGAATTAATGCATACTGCTCAGAGGAGAGTAACACTATACACACCAAACTTTGTCTACATGATGCCAAAACATTTTAAACAACTTAAATTGCCAATGGATTTTGGATAGCTTGAACGGTTTTGTCGTGGTGATTTTTTTAAATGACAGTAAAATGGAATTATTAATTGTCCTGCATTTTTAAATTCCAAACACTTCAAAACCTTTTTTCATACAGAAAAAAAAGTCATTCTGAGTAAATATGGATAGTTTCACGACTTTACACAACACTGTATGGATAACAGAAAATTAAAAAAACTGTCAGACATCTCATCTAACTCTGTCCCTCTGTTTGAGTATATGTGCTTCAGACTTCCATTGTCTGAGAGAAATAGCGCCCCTACAGGTTCAATTCCGGACTTTTACTTTCACTTTTAAATCGGTAAAAAATACAAATAAATACTTAGATTTAATTCACACTGACAAGCTAAACCAACTATCTGATTATTACCGGTTCAGGGCTCATTAATAAATAATTTCTGGCCAGAGATACGTGAGAAATAGGAGAGATGAATCACCGCTGTGATCACGAGCGTCTGGAGTAAAGAGCTCAGAAAAACGAATTTATTCTGTTTTAAAGCTTTTAAAAATAAATTATTACAGCGATATCACACAATTCACCAATTAGAACACACCAAGAGCTAAATTCAGATGTTTTTGAACTGTTTGTGTGAAAATGAAATATTTGTGGCTGCCCTCTGAAATCACCGCCTCCGATCAGCGCGTACAGTGTCGAGCTCAAACAAACGAATTTATTTTGTTTAAGAGCTTTTTTAAATAAAATATTACCACAAATGCACACAATAAACCCATTGTAACACTACAAGAGCTAAATGCAGGTGTTTGTGACCCGTTTAAGTGTGCAAGACTATTTGAAAGCGCGACTGGCAGAATAACATATATCTCTCGAGCTGCAGGATTCTGGCTTTTCGGTCGTCAACGAACACATCACGGACAAGATTATTTCAAAAATACATAATAGCTTGGCGACTATAAACGAAAACAGCCACGTGAACATAAACTGTTGAGAAATAATCTGAAGTGGATCTACTGGATTTTAATATTAAGTGACCGCATATACCAGCTGCTTCTGTCTTCAATTTTAATCTATAAAAAAATGAAATTCATTCATCTTGGCTGCTTTTTAATGTGTGTACGTATTTATTTATTATTTTGCTCTAACAAGAATGAATCTATATTTAATTAAATCAATTACATTTTATTTTACATTTGATTTGTCCATTTCTGCATCTAAACGCCTAAAAACATAAAACATGCTCTATTATACTATGTTAGCAATTTTTTTATCGTCCAATTTATCTGGTGTACCACTTTTATTTTCATAATAAAACTTGTTTGTTAGATTATACACAGTTACAGTGGTCTATAATAAATATTAACAGGTTTTTATTCAAGCTGTTTAGAATGATTGCATTAGGCTAATTTTTTTAAATGTAAAAATAAAAAAAAAAAAAAAATAATAATAAAAACATTGGAAATACAATAACTGGTTGTACTTGTTACTTTTACATTTTGTATAATTCTTCATTAGTTTATGCATTATAGTTATAAAAACAAATGAATGTTAGCCACTCACATAGAAAATAGGCCTTATCCTTTTCTGACAGTTTTAGGGATTTTTAAAAATCCTAAAAAACCTTATTTGTGCTGCAAATAATAATTTCAAACTCAAAATGTAAATAGTC
>NW_020524018.1:157500-256514 GCF_003368295.1 Carassius auratus | reverse complement strand
ACTGATGAATAAACTTCAGACACAAGGACCACGGTGATGGATTAGCGGCTTCATGATCAATATCTCCAATAATCTAGATGGTCTGAGGATAATTCCTACACATATCTCTGAAAGTAAAATGAGATGCATATCGCTGATGTGTAATCCAGCTCGGTTTCCAGGAAAATCCTGGCGTCTGACATCTCGTGTACCCGACTGACATATGAATCATTAAAGCGCAAACGTGTAAAAACCAGCTGAGAGGAAACAAAACGCCTCCAGGAACCTTGAGCTTTATTAGAAGATTATCTGGCGAATGTGAAATTACATATTGCATAAAATCAATAAATTATATTATTTCTCCTCCTCGTTATAACACACACTGGCTCTATTTCCCTAAACAGAAACCATCTAAAGAGCTTCGACATCTGATATCCAGATATTGCATGTTAAACTGTATTTGCAGTGTTCAGAGAACTCTATACCTGAGGGAATCAGTGACTGATAAGATATAGTAAAAAGTAATCTTGCTTTAAGAATAAAAAAAAAAGGCATCATATAGTCTCACTTTTTTTTGTTTTTGTTTTTTTGCATTGGATCTCAATGGCCTGCAGGTGCAGCCACAACATTTTATTTGATTTGGTCAGATTTGGTTGACGTTTTTGCTTCAATTATTTAAAAGGCTTAAGAAATTTCACTGGCTGTGATTTGTAAAGACTAACAAAAGACTCACACGAAACCCAGATAGTACACGTATGTTGTCGGGACATCACTTTTAGACCTCTTCACTACAAGTCTGGAATAATTATGCTTTTTAATGTCTCCTCGACTCACCAAGGCTGCATTTATTTGATTAAAATTACAGTAAAAACTGAAAAAAATTTAAATATTATTACAATTGAATATAACTATTTTCTATATGAATATATGGTAAAATTTAATTTATTTTTGTGATGCAACGCTGAATTTTCAGCATCATTACTCCAGTCTTCAGTGTCACATGATCTTCAATATGATGATTTTCCGCTCTATTATTGATTATTATTTGTACTCAATATTTTTCAGGATTCTTTGATGACATCTGTAACATTATAAATGTTTTCAATGTTGATAACTATGAGAAATTATCATAAAAATCATCATATTTTCATGATTTCTGAAGATCATGTCACAAGAGAGGAATGATGCTGAAATACAGATGTGCATCACAGAAATAAATTACAGTTTAATATATATTCACATAGAAAACAGCGGTTTTAAATTATAAAAATATTTCACAATTTTGCAGTTTTTACTGTATTTTTAAATCAAACAATTACAGCTTCGCTGAGCAGAACAGACTACTCTCCAAATCTGAATTATTTGTTAGTGTTAGTCGTCCCTGTCGTGTGTTAGTATGACATCCACAACATTTAAGAATTAATTTACACATAAATATTTTAAAGCAACGTACGTGCGCTATCTGGGAAGCACACGCACATATAATCGCGCATTCTTACCGTTAATTACTGTTACTCTTAATATCTACCGATTTTCACTGAATTGTATAAACAGAAAATATTTAAAGACAAAGTCGTAATATCTATATATATATACGCTGTAATATCTTATTCTATAACTTTAAAATAAATGCCAATACTGTCATCTATACATGAACCTTTAACCAAATATAAGAGTAGCTATGCAGAATCCGATATATTTATATACTACAACCAGAGTAGAAACTAAAGCAGCACGTCCAGTGCTTTACGTTTATAGATTAGGAGTGAGTCTGACTCACAGCGCTGTCTCTTTAAGGTCATTCAGTTGGCAAACGGTGAACGAAAGTGACGAGGCGAAGCCAGTGGGGCCCGCTTTGGAGCTCATCTGGTCGGGATAAGGGTTTCCCTCGGACGTCCCAGAGCGCTGGGAGTGCCAGCCGGACTCCAGGGGCCCCGGGCCCCTGACACAGCCGAACGGCCCTTGGGCTGCATTGGGAGCCGGAGGCACGGGGCTCCACGAAACTCCCGCCGCCTTTGGGAGGGAGGGCAGGGGGTAGTGGAGATCTGCCGAGGTTTGGTTGGAGGACGAGGAGGTGGTGATGTGAAGCAGCTTCCGCAGAGACTTCAGGAGGCTGAGACAGAAACAAGGCTTTACTTCACTGATGAAAACTACTGTTCACCGCATGGTTAAGATGAATAAATACGCTTTCCATTGATGTATGTTTATTAGAAGGACAATATTTGAAAAATCTGGAATCTGAGGGAGCAAACAAATCTAAATATTGAGGAAAATCATCTTTAAAGTTATCAAAATGAAATTCTTAGCAATGCATATTTCTAATCAAAAATTAAGTTTTGATGTAGGAGATTTACTAAACATCTTCATGCAACATGATCTTTACTTAATATCCTAATTATTTTGGCATAAAAGAAAAATAGATCATTTTGACCCAATGTATTGTTGGATATTACTACAAATACTTGCATTTATGCATTTAGCAGATGCTTTTATCCAAAGCAACTTCCAGTGAATTATATTTATTTATTTTTTATCAGTACATTTATCTGTGCCACTGCTTTGTGCTCCAGGGTCACATTTATATATCATATATTTTTATGTAATTTAAAGCATAATTTATAGAAATCAAAAACTGATTATTTTTTATATTTAAATACAATATATATATATAATATTTATATTTGTTGTATGTTATTTTTGACAAGTTAATACAGAATTGATAAAAAAAATTGAATGGAATATTTTACATTTATACATTTATATAATTTACATTATCTCTATGCAAATAATCTATAAGTAATTTGTTATTACAGAATTTACAAAAAAAAAATCAAAAACAGAAACTTTTTCAATATTTGATATAATTTTTATATGTTATAGTTATTTATTAGTCAGGTTTATACATAATTTATAAAAAAAACAAATGTTTATTTATTTATCATTTTATACCTTCATATAATAAAAAAGTTATTCAAAAAACTGAATCCTTTTTATAATCAAATGTATTTATTTGATTATTTTTATATGCAGTGTATATGCAATTGAACGCATTATTCATAAAAATCCAAAACTGACTCTTTTGATTATATAAGCCTATTGAGCTTTAACCACACAAGTGTACTATTAATAAATGTACTCTTATATAAAATCTATATGCATTATTTCTGTGTTGCTTCAAAACTAAAACGTACTTTCATGTTGATTATAATTAAATTATGTAAAGTATAATATTTGTTTTTCTTGAAATAGCCCTATAGGCACATGCATCACAGTCTATAAAATCTACTCCAGAAATAATATGTTCCTGTAAATATTACAAAAACACCTTTTTTCTATGTAAATTAGCTCATTATACATAGAGTTATTTTATGTTATGTTATTGTATAGCCATTATGTAAAAGTTTGGGGTTAGTGTGACTTTTTTTAATAATAATACTGTGTATTTGTTAAGGAATGCATGTCAATGTTGTCAAAAGTGACAGTAAAACATTAATAATGTTTACAAAAAGGTTTCTATTTCAAATAAATGCTGGAGAAACAATAAAATCCCAAAAATATCAAATCTATCATTGTTTCCACGAAAAATATTGAGCAGCAGAACTGTTTTCAACATTGATAATAATCAGAAATGCTTTCTCTGCTGCTGATTCCAGTCTGATCTGAAGTGTGTGTGAGCACCTGTGAGTGTGTGTCTGGGGCTCTCTCCGAGGGCCAGTCCTGCGTCCCGCTCCGGATCCTGCTCTCGTTCTCGGCTCTCGTTCTCGTTCTCTCTCTCGGCTGCGAGTGCGGTGTCTGCTGCCCTGGTGTGTATACGAGCGGGACGCTGCTTTCTGCATCAGCACCGGATCCGGCCCTCACTCGACACCTGACCAATCACAGGCCGCACAGAGCTGTCAATCACCTCCACATCACAACAGCCTCGCACACAAGCATTATACTTGTTCTTTATTTCTAAATAATCTTTTCTTTCTTTAATATTATTATTATTATTATTATTATTATTATTATTATTATTATTATTATTAATCAGATTAGAGAGTAAAAACACTGATAATTTTCATATTATTATTGTTTTTATTTTATAATCATTATATTATATATATATATATATATATATATATATATATATATATATATATGGTACGTAATATAAATATATTAATATTATGTATAATAAAATTACTGTATAACTAATAATATTACATATTATGATATAATATATAAGTAATATATTTAATTTATTTATATTATATTTTTATTATGTTTTATTTATTATATGATTTATATACAACAACATATTTATTATTTTAAGCATTAACTAATAATATTATTATTATTAGTTTTTATGACTATTGGTGTGTATTAATTTTTATACTATTATTAATATATTAATATATATTTTATTATGATGATGATGATGATTATTTCATTATAATTAACCAGATTAGACACAGCAAAAGCACGAATGGCTTTTCACGGCATCGTTATATTATTATATTATTATATCAATTATTTTAAAGTATTTTTTATTCCAAATGATTTCAAAATAAATTAAGTTTAACTTTATTTTTATTATAATAAATAAATAATTAGTCTAATTTCTGTAATATAATAACCAAAATATTCATGTTTGTTTAGACATTATTTTCTTCATACATTAATTTGAGCACACAAATATTACCATGTTACAACTGCATTTTATAATAACAGTGTCGCTTATTTGCATTTCAGAAATGAAAAAGTAATCTTCTTGCATTGCATAAAATGCACTTCATTTATTATAAGCGAAATATAATTTCCTAAAGTTCTCTTTTCATTTTATGCTGTAATATGACATAAATATGTTTTCAACCTCAATCTGTTTTCTGCAGAGAAACATGCCAACCACAGGATACAGACATGGGCGGAGTCATTCTAATGAGATGATGACATCACAGACCTGACAGCCAATGAGGAGACGCACGCGCGCCCAGCCCAGCGAAGCAGAAGTGATAGTGCAGTGAATGACGGTTCAGTGTGTGTTAGTTAGCGGACAGTACAGTGTGTGTGAGGCTGCAGTACCAGTGCTGGGGCCACGAGGGGGCGCTCTCTCTCAGAGGAGCTGCGCGTGAAGCTCCTCTGAGAGTGAAAGAGAGGAAACAGCGCTTTCCTCACGACTGGCCGTCGCTCGTCATCAGCGTCTGTCTGCAACACAAGAGCACAACACTCACACAGAGACCCAGCTCCACTGACCACTGACAAAAATCATCCTCTACTACTAGTTTTAGCAGTTATATATTTTTTTACTAGTCATAAGTCAAAGTCAAAGTTTCTAGTCATATTTTGAATTTGTTTTTATTAGAAAATGTTTTATTTTCTTATTTTTTGTCAGTTCTTAGTAATATTTTGAACACTTTCATTTAAATTATTAAAGTTTTTGCAGTTTTTCTTCATCTATATATATTTTAGCACATCAAACATGGTAAAAACAGCATCATATATATATAGTAAAAACACTAATGGCATCTTACCACATTTATAATTTTAAGCATTACTTAATATTAATATATATTTTTTTATTACTATTATTAGTTCATATTTATTTTCATACTGTTTAATATTACATTTAATTATGATGATTATTATTTAATTATAGTTAACCAGACTAGACACAGCGAAGACATTAATGGCTTTTCACAACATCATATTATTATTATTTCAATATTATTTTATATTAATAGTTACATGATAGAAACTAATTTTATATTTTTATTAGGTTTCCCATCTTTATAGTTTTTTTATTTTTATTTCAGCATTAGTTTCAAATATTTCAGCACATCAAATTTAACTAAAGTTTTTATTTATTTATTTTATATATATAACTGAAAACATTTTTAATCTAATTTAAACCTGCAAACTAAATCAACAGATTTTAATGCTCTAGAGATCTGAGATTGATTAGGGTTTACAAAATATAAAAATAAAAATAGATATTGAAGATATTAAAAGGCCTCATATCATGAACAAATAAATTTTTATATATATATATTTTTTTTATATTTTCCATATTTTATTTTTTGTCTATATAGTTTTAATATTAATTTAATATTACCTTTTAGTTTTAGTTATTTTAGTACTTCCAGAACTTAAAATGAGCTGAAAAGGAGAGTTTTTAAATAATTTATTGGATTTCAGTTCATGTTAATTTTAGATTTTATTTCAAGCAAAAACAAAAACAAACAAAAAGCTTTTTAGTTTTAATTAACAATAACTGGTTACCTTCCCGAGAGATTTGAACGCTCTAGAAACAACTGAATATTGTTTATGGGTTAAATAATTAATTATAAAAACTACTTAAATTTTGGACTGTTCCTCTCACAAAGCTATCATGTGACTTCAAAACACTGGGCTGGGGGTCAGCTGAGTCGGGAGACGGGTCTGGTTTACACTCCACTAGTGACATACTGTACACACACATTAAACTGCAAGACACACACACACACAAACACACACACACAGACTCACGGTTTGAGACTTCTTCTTCTTCTTCTTCATGGATCTGAAGAAGCCTTGTTTCTCTTTCTCTTTGGTGTGTTCTGGAGGACTCATGTCCCTCGTCTCAGACCCCGTCCTCATATAAAAGACACACTTTAATACAATCTCCAATCTACAATCAAAGTCATGTTATTTTAGTCCTTCTAGTCAACCTACACCTACAACCTACAAAAATAGAAATATTGCCTCGGTAATCAACTTATATTAAATAGGTTTTTAATATTTTTATTTGGGTTATTATTTAGTTATTTTATTAATTTTTTCAAGTAATGATTTTTTTATGGTTTTAGTTTTAATTAACAAGAATTAACATGGAAACTAGTCACCTGTGATTTCTCTAAAAACAAGTTTCCAATTAATTATAACAATTTTCTTTTTTTTTTTTTTCATATTACAACTATTTTTTTACTTTTAAAATGAATCATTATTTTCAGTGAATAATGACTTTGAATTTTTATTTTTAAATCTAGACTCATTTCCTGTTTGTCATTTCCTGCCTGATTGCCCAATGCAATCAAATATTAGAAATAATTTTAAAAAGCTTCCAAACTATTAATATAAATATAGCACAGGAAGGCTACACATTAAAAAAATATAAAAAAATAATAATACAGTCCTTGCATGATAGATTTTTTTCACATTATCATGATGGAGCCAAATAATAGTAGCACATACAATGTATTTAGCATATTTACAGCAGGACAGTAATTAGTGCATCGCTCTCACCACGGGTCGTATGTGGGTTGGTGTATGCTGTGGCTGCTGTCCATCGTGACCCCTGAACTCTCGTGGAACGAGTTATCTGGTCTGGGAGACGGCACTGATTAAACAAAACAACATCAACCCGTGTTACAAGTGAAAACAACTGCTATAGTAACTTTTGCATTACTTCTCACTCACCCTCTCTTCCAGAACAACAACCGTTTGTGTCTTTCTAATTTTTTTTTCAAAGTGGTATTTGTTTTGCTGGGTTTTGATTGTCCTTTCAACAATAGTTAGCATGTAATGACTGTACTGCGACGCATGCAGTGGAGACAGTTTTGTTGATTATAATGGGAGCAATTTCATTTAATTTGCATCGTGCCTGCAGTGTAGAGACTGTAGCAAACACTGCGTGAACCTATAATACGTGACTACAGTATACAGGGAACAGAAAACTTTTCAACTGCATTCATTAAAGAACATACAAGACAACATAGAAATAAAATAAAATTAACTCTGGCATCATGATAAAACATTACTTTGTAGTTATTTTTTACCCATGCACCTACATTACCCGACTACATTATGTGGAATGGAGAGATTTTCAATTGCATTTGTCAGTAAATACATTAGAGAACATAAAAAAATTTAATTTCATGTAAATTAATTCATTAACAAAATAATCCTGGTATTATGATAAAAACATTATTAAATTATTATTTCTTGTGCATGAACTACAGTACGAGGAACAGTTTTCAGTTGCATTTGTTAATAAATAGACAACAAAATTTTTATTAAATATAAACTAATACATTTTTATAAATTAATAAAATAAATCCAAGTATAATGATAATACACTACTTTGTTGTTGTTTTTTTATTATTTATTATGCATGCACTAAACTGCAGGTTTGACATTGAATTTTTTACTAAAATTAGACAATGTAGAAATAAAATAAAACAAAATTAAATTAAGAAAATGTTTTAATTATTTAATAATTGTATTAATAAATTTAAATAATCAAATTATTTATTAAATTAAATCATAAATTTACATAAATTAAAATTACAGAATAACTGTGGTATTATAATAAAACATTATTGTTTTTTTTATTACGCATGCACTTACAGTACATGACTACAGCACGAGGAACAGAGAGGTGTTCAATTGCGTCTGCTAATAAATGAATCGGACAAAACACATTACTTTATGGTTTGCTTGCAAAGAACAATCTGATAGCATGCACATTTCTTGTAGCTTGTCACTTCAAACTCTGTCTATATCATTTGTTAAAATCAGAAGCATCATGTGCACTAGTGTGAGGTGACTGACCCCTGTAGAAGCTGCCGACCCGTCGTGGCACTGAGTCGCTGTACATCATGCGGTTCTCTTTGGCCGATCCGCTGTCATCTGTGAGCTGCTCGTGATAAACACCTCCCTGCAGCATCAACATTTGTCAAAGATGCTTTCCAGCTGAAAAAGGGCTGCATGTAACACTGAGGACATTATTTATCATGAATAGTGGCAATTTCCCCTGTGTCTAAACTCCAAACAGAAGAAAAACACTACCGAAATCCCTCCGTCTGAATGAGAGAGAGAGCAAAGCAAACAGAAAAATGGGCTGCAGAAAGAGAAGGAGGTGTAGAGACAGTGAAAGAGAGGGAAAGCAGGATGGTGCGGACCTCGCTCTTTTGCCGTGGCGTGTGAAAGGTGGTGGTGTTGTCCCGTGTGGACTCCCGGATTAAAGGTCGCGTGTGACTGACCTCTGCGGCCGCGGGGTCACTCTGTTTATGGAGAGATGAGAGCAGGTGAAGCACAAAGCGCCCGGCACACATTCACACAAACTCCCTGTTACAAACCCTAGTGAGCTGCCTATCTAGACAACACACTCTGACATCATACTGTACACAAACTAGAGAGAGAGAGAGAGAGAGTTAGAGAGGGAGAGAGAGAGAGGGAGAGAGACAGACATATAGATAGACAGAGAGTTAGACAAATAGACAGACAGACAGACAACAGACAGATAAGAGACAGACAGACAGATAAGAGATAGACAGACAGACAGAGAGTCAGACACACAGACAGACAGACAGATAAGAGATAGACAGACAGACAGAGAGTCAGACACACAGACAGATAAGAGACAGACAGACAGACAGAGAGTCAGAGAGACAGACAGACAGACAGGCAGACAACAGACAGATAAGAGACAGACAGACAGATAAGAGACAGACAGACAGACAACAGACAGATAAGAGACAGACAGAGAGATAAGAGACAGACAGACAGACAACAGACAGATAAGAGACAGACAGAGAGTCAGAGAGACAGACAGACAGACAGACAGACAGATAAGAGACAGACAGACAGACAGACAACAGACAGATAAGAGACAGACAGACAGATAAGAGACAGACAGAGAGTCAGAGAGACAGACAGACAGACAGACAACAGACAGATAAGAGACAGACAGACAGATAAGAGACAGACAGACAGACAACAGACAGATAAGAGACAGACAGACAGATAAGAGACAGACAGAGAGACAGACAGACAGATAAGAGACAGACAGACAGATAAGAGACAGACAGAGAGACAGACAGACACACAGACAGACAACAGACAGATAAGAGACAGAGAGACAGACAGACAGACAGACACACAGATAAGAGACAGACAGACAGACTGACACACAGACAGATAAGAGACAGACAGACAGACAGACAGATAAGAGATAGACAGACAGACAGACAGACAGACAACAGACAGATAAGAGACAGACAGACAGACAGACACACAGACAGACAGACACACAGATAAGAGACAGACAGACAGACAGACACACAGACAGATAAGAGACAGACAGACAGACAGACACACAGACAGATAAGAGACACACAGACAGACAGACAACAGACAGATAAGAGACAGACAGACAGATAAGAGATAGACAGACAGAGAGTCAGACACACAGACAGACAGACAGATAAGAGATAGACAGACAGAGAGTCAGACACACAGACAGACAGACAGATAAGAGATAGACAGACAGAGAGTCAGACACACAGACAGACAGACAGATAAGAGATAGACAGACAGAGAGTCAGACACACAGACAGACAGACAGATAAGAGATAGACAGACAGAGAGTCAGACACACAGACAGACACACAGACAGATAAGAGACAGACAGACAGACATACACACAGACAGATAAGAGACAGACAGACAGACAGACAACAGACAGATAAGAGACAGACAGACAGATAAGAGATAGACAGACAGACAGAGAGTCAGACACACAGACAGATAAGAGACAGACAGACAGACAGACAGAGAGTCAGAGACACAGACAGACACACAGACAGATAAGAGACAGACAGACAGACAGACAGAGAGTCAGAGAGACAGACAGACAGACAGACAGATAAGAGACAGATAAGAGACAGACAGACAGATAAGAGACAGATAAGAGACAGACAGACAGATAAGAGATAGACAGACAGACAGAGAGTCAGACACACAGACAGATAAGAGATAGACAGACATACAGAGAGTCAGAGACACAGACAGACACACAGACAGATAAGAGACAGACAGACAGACAGACAGAGAGTCAGAGACACAGACAGACACACAGACAGATAAGAGACAGACAGACAGACAGACAGACAGAGAGTCAGAGAGACAGACAGACAGACAGACAGACAACAGACAGATAAGAGACAGACAGACAGATAAGAGACAGACAGACAGACAACAGACAGATAGATAGATAGATAGATAGATAGATAGATAGATAGATAGATAGATAGATAGATAGATAGATAGATAGATAGAAAATTCCTCTTCATCTCAAATTCATCTCCCTCTGTATTATGGTCAACTAAAATCAAGCTCCCTCCCATCACCGAAAGGGAGCTAATATTTTCATTCTACATTTTGGAGGATGTTGCCTTAGAATCTAGCAGCCTATGTAGACAATAGACACTGGTGCAGCTTACTAAGGTTCAGAACAGAGCTTAATATTTACAAGCCACACATCCAGACTTCACTCAGACCCGGGATGGGCAACTCCAGTCCTGGAGGACTACTGCCATGCAGAGTTTACCTCCAACCTAGACAAAACACACCGGCCTGCAATTTCCAACCTGCAAGGCTGCAAATTTGAAGACTTTTGATGGATTTTTCAGGTCTGGCTGATTAAGGATGGAGCTAAACTCTTCAGGACCAGAGCTGTCCACTCCTGATCCAGACCCACCACTGGACCAACTCTACACACTTCACCGACACTCACAGGCACCAGAAAGCATGCTGCAATGCTCTGCGCTAGCAAATCTCTAAAGAAAGTGATGGAGGTCTGGAGGACTGACCCTGATGTCGTCTAATCCTGCGTCCCGCGACACGGCACTGCCGATGTGTTTCGGCAGGGTCCGATGCTGAAGCTGAGGGGTAAGGAGCTGTAGACTGCTGGCCCTCGTGGACATCCCTTGTCCCACTGCCAATCCGCCCGCCTCACCCCCGTGGGGTCGCCCCCGTTCCCTCCGCACATACATGGAGTGCCTATGTGGCCTCTGCTGAGAGGAAAATGGGCTAGTGTAGCCCACGCCGTAGGGGAACTCATGGGGCGCAGAAAGAGACAATCCTCCAGAGGGGTCAAGTGGATCAACAGGGTTTCCGTCACTCTTCTGCCTCGATGAGGAACGGCGGGTGGACGGCTCAGCCGTGCTTCCGTCTCGTTCCAGTTTGCTGCGACGCCCCACTGCGGGACTGTGTCCGGAACGCTCCCCGTGTTGCATGGATGGACTGCCCGGCGTCGGCAAGTTCAGGTTCATGTTGAGGTCCAAGCAGCTGCTGGGGAAGTAGCGCGGAGAGCCAGTGGGGTCATCCGGGTGCAGTCGCATGTCACTGAGGTTGGTCACGGATTTGGAGTCACTAAGCAATCCGTGACTCTTAGACAAACTTATGTATGAAGACAACCCCTTTCCGCCCGAAGACGACGACGCAGTGGACTCGCCATAGCCATGGCGGCTCTGTTTCTCCCTTTCCCCTGTCAGCGTGCTGGTCTTGCCCTCCACAAAGGAATGGCGGTTCTGGGAGCGAGGCGTGTTGGACTTCAGGTATTTGGGCCCCGGTCCGTCAGCTGGTTTGCCAAAGTCAAAATCGCCTGCTTTGGATTTGGCCTCTTTGGCGTGATGCAGGCTGGCCAGGTCTTTACCACACGACGCCGAGCGGTTGAGTGGCTGAAAGGATTTGGGGTGCATCACTGGACTCAGGCTGTTGGCAGATGGTACTGACCCGTTCAGGAATGCCTCGGTGCTAGACGGGTGGAGGTCTTCGTTCCCATGGCGGGGCAGACTGGAACAGTCGCGGCTATTTGAGCGATGGTGACTTGAACTCTTGACCACATGACCCCTAAAGACCCATTCAAAATTTAAGTATGCAAGACTGTATGTAACAAATCGCATCTGGTGCAACTTATTTTTGTATGGAATACCTGTTGGCCTACTAAATGTAGCTAATTTTGCAGTATGCAATGAGCACATTGTGTAATAATCTGTATCCCATAAAGCAGCGCACTCAAATTGACTTTCTATTAATTTTACTTGACCTTGACCTGCAGAATGATGAATCTAAATGAAGACTTATTATTTGCTGCCAAATGCAAAAAATTTTTTTGCACAAAACTGGATTAAAAATGCAAAATTAACCATTTTCGAATTTGAAATGTAATAAGATAGCGTCACCAAAAATAGCATACGATTATTTAAAATACTGCATAGATAATAAACAAGTGCCCTAGTTTTTCATTACTCCTCCTGACCTGCTGGGGGCGCTGTTGTCCAGGAGCGGTTTCCTCTTGGAGGAGCGGACGGGTGTGGGTGTGAGCGGGCCGGGTCGCTCAGTCAGCCGCTGAGTCTGGAAGGCGTGGTGGTTCAGACTCTGTTCAGTCAGATAGCGCTCATTCGGGTTTAACAACAACAGGTTCTGAAAATACAAACCACAATGACATGAATAGTCCTGCATGACAGTCTCACCCTTTCCATCCTATGAAAACATTTCACAGTGAAATTGAAAGAAAAAAAAGGCAATTTTTTTTCCCATTGTAGCACTCTTTTCATGAAACTAAGCATATTTCTTTAATTATGATTTAAAGCACTGCTGACTGGTTTTTGGACACCCCTCCCCCCAAATACATTTTAGAGTGGCCTGTGCAATAATCATGCCGTTTAATCAGAATCTTGACATTTGATTAATATAAATTAATGGCAGACATTGACTTTGTAAACATAAATTTGCATTGCATGTCATGTTGCAAAACACATCATGGTCCTAAAAGCGAGCTTACATATTCCGTTTTTTTCCTCCTTTTGATTTTTGTGGTGAAACACGACTTGAAAATCATTTTGACAGATTTCATGAGATTCACCCAACAAATATCTATTAATATCCGACTGCCAGAGGAAACAAGATTCAACAAGCTCATCGCACCAGAACACCGTTAGCATTAATTACCACAATGTCCTGCACTTCATTTACTGGGGATTTGTTTCAGGCATGATTCATGTTGTTTTATTAAAGCATGACAGAACAAGCGTCCTGTAAGAGTTTACCGGAGGATACTTTCAGTGTCAGGATTATTAGCAGCAGGAGAGCTGTAGAAATAAGGAAACCACTGCGCTGCAAATATAATTAGCACACAATTATGGTGGTGATGATACGACACCTTCACCTAACGAAGCGATGTGAGTCACGTTTATTAGCATAAACACAGACCAGCTGTGCTAACCGCTAACACCGCAGCAACACGCTGACTATTAAACTCGCAGAAAGTGGAAAGACACACAAACAGGTGTAGTATGTAGGGTACGTGGACTAATTCAGTCCTCAGGTAAAGACTAATGAAGGACAAGCGAATGGAAACCCAGCGAACGAGTGCTTGAGACGAACGAAGCTGTGTTAGTCACACAAACCCGCGTCACAGGTGAACAAAAGACAAGAGAAAGGAAGGTCACGCTTGTTTAGATCTGTGTGGGGGACAGATGACAAACACAAAAACACTAATTATATTGATTAATATTTCATACAGCTTTGGAACATTAAGGTTATGGAAAAACTGACTATTTTCTCTCCCTTTCAGTCTGATTATAGTATTAGTACCATCCCATGTGATGAACACACACTCAGACACACAATCACATCACACACAATCAAACTCTCACACTGACTGACTCACACTCACTCACACACACATTACTGTACACTCACACACGCTCACTCACTATTACACACACACACACATTTGTTTTTGTGAAAAGTGTGTTCATCCCATAGGTGTAATGGTTTTTATTCTGTAGAAACTGTATATTCTATGTCCCTTCACCAACCCTACACCTAACCCTAACCCTCACAGGAAACTTTGTGCATTTTTACTTTCTCAAAAAAACTCATTCTGTATGTGTTTTGAAAAATGGGGACATGGGTTATGTTCTCATAAGTCACCCTCTCCTTGTAATACCTGTGTCATACCCATGTCATTATACACACACTCACACACACTCACTAACACACACACTCACTGACTCACTGACTCACATCACACACTCACACACAGACTCTCTAACACACACACTCACTCACTCACTCTCACACACACATATGCTGTACACTCACACTGTCACTCACTCACAAACTCACACTCACTCACTCACACTTCTCACACATACTCACACACTGACTCTCTCACACACTCTCACACCCACATATACTGTACACTCACTCACACTGTCACACACTCACACACACTCACTAACTCACTCACTCACACACACACTCACATACTCTCACACACACTCACTCACTCTCACACACACACACACACACACTCACTCACACTTCTCACACATACTCACACACTGACTCTCTCACACACTCACTCACTCACTCACACACTCTCTCACAAACACTCACACACACACTCACACACTCTCTCACACTCACTCACACACACACACACACACACAAACATCTCTTACCTTCATGAGGTCAAGCAGGACTGGGCTGATGATTCCCAGATAGTGTCTCTCCAGAGTCTGCGGATGGCTGACCGAGGGAAACTGCACACAGACAGCACACACTGATGAATGCTCAGCGTGAGAGCAGGAGCAGGTGATCTGATTGAGAGGGATGGACAGACAGACTGACCCGAAGCCCGTGAAAGCGTGGGTTGTTGTAGAAGAGCTTCATCTGTTCAGGCGGCAGCGGACCCAGGACCTTCTGGATGGTGAAGAGCTGGTCGATCTCACTCTCGCCCGGAAACAGAGGCTGACCGTCGCTCAGCTCGCCCAGAATACACCCCACCGACCACATGTCCACCGCCTTCCCGTACGGAGCCCTGACAGACACACACTGACCGTCAGCCGAGAGACCCGGGAACAAACACCAGAGACTCAATCAGGGCACACTTACACTATATACATATTAGAGCTGGGCGATAGTGTAGAAAAATGCGATATGCGATACCTTGTTAAAAGATGTGATATTCAATATGCAATACAATATGGCTTAAAGTGTGTAAAATTAATTTAAATTATATTTTAAAATATTAAAACTAATTTCAATATATCGTGCAGTTCTAACACATATCATTTGAAGTTTGTTGATTATATTAATTAAACAATAAAATAATCAATAATTAAACAATTAAATAATTGACATTTAATGTAGAAAAAATTTAATCTAAATAAATTATATAATATAAATTATATTTTTAATCTATTTTAACTATTTTTAAATATTATAATTATAGTTCAGTTATATTATAGTTGTTATTAAATATATATATATATATATATATATTGAATTATATTATATTATATATTATATTATTTAATTCATAAAACACATTAATTCAAATTCAAATTTAATGTTTTCATTTTTATATATATTGAAACTTATTTCAATTTTATTTCTTATTAGCTATATTTCATATTTATTATTTAAATGTTTAATTTTTTATAATCATAATACTTTTGCTTTATTATATTATGTTGTGGTATGTTGCTTCATTTATTATTTTAACACAATTATATATATATATATATATATATATATATATATATATATATATATAATTTTTTTTAAAAGTTAAACATAAAAATATATTAACCTTTTTAAAAGGTTTTTAAAAATGACAGATAGATAGACAGATAGATAGATAGATAGATAGATAGATAGATAGATAGATAGATAGATAGATAGATAGATAGATAGATAGATAGTATTATAAAATATGAATTAACATAAAATGTAATTATTAACTCTTTTTTTTACAATTTGATGAATTTTTAAAATAAAATAAAATAAAATATCATCCAGATGCATTAAAGAAAGAATTTAGGGTTATTATTGTTAGGGAAAAAAAATAAAAAAGTAAAAAAAAAATAATCAAACGGTCAAAAAATTAACTTTAACACAGACAGACATTAAAATAACACAAAAATTATTTATGCAAAATATAATTCTTTTTTTCATATTGAAATGTGACAAGAAACTTGTACCCATCCACTTCTAACAGTAATGAAGCTCACACACACACACACACACGCACACACAGGCACACTCACACACACGCACACACACACTCACACACACGCACACACACACACACACACACTCACACACTCTCACACACACACTCACACACACACTCACACACACACACACTCACCCCAGCAGCAGCTCCGGGGATCTGTACCATCTAGTCGCCACATACTCAGTGTAGTTCACATCGGTGCTTTCAGAGAGATCCCGCGCGAAACCTGCCACAGAAACACACCTCACGTTTACATCCCAGCATGGTGAAGAAACAACTGACACAGAAACGGATCTTACTGGTCTTTCGATAGAGTTTATGGTTGACAGAGATGTGCATGTGTGTGTGTAAGCTTGCATTTTCCAATCAAAACAATGGCAGTGTTTCCGACAGACTGGAGAACAGACGGACAGACCACCTGCCATCACACACACACACACACGAGGTCACATGACTCCAGAAACTCACCGAAGTCACACAGTTTGAGCATGTCGTCGGAGCTGATAAGCAGATTCTCCGGCTTGATATCTAGAAAGCCAGAGACAGATCAATCCAGCGTGCATGTGTAATATTTAATGCAGTTCAGAAGACAATGATTCATATTAAATAATGCAATTAAAATATATTTTATTAAAATAAAATAAATTATTATTTATTTTTTATATTAAAATATACTTAAGTTATTTTTTTGTTATATATAATTTATTATTGTTAAAATATAATAAAAAAAATTAAATACAAAATTGAATTGTGTTGTAAAACAATATAAAATATAAATAATAAATAAATAATATTTTAATAAAAGGTTACAAGGCATCTCGGTGGATGAAGATTAAAAGTGTATTTTTTTATTATTAAATTGTATATTTAAAAATTAATTTGAATAAAATAAAAAATACAACAAATTAATAATATAAATAAAATAGATTTTAATAAAATGAAGAAAAAAATTAAATACATTAATTTTAATTAATTTTATTGCAGGTGGTCTCAATGATTAAAATCTAATAATATAATTAAAATACATTTCAATAAAATGTAAAGGAATTATATTTTATTGCAATAAAATAAACATTTTATTACAGGTGGCCTGATAATCAAATAACATAATAAAATATAAAATATCTATTTAAAAAAAATACAAATAAAAGTTATTTTTATTATCTTTAAATTATTTCTGCAATCTTTTGATGTATTTGACAGCAGGTGTTCTCACACCTCTGTAGATGATATAAGGTATTTAATAATGAAATGATAGGTGGTTCAGTCTGATGTGTGTGACCTCTGTGGACGATGTTGTTCTTGTGGCACCAGTGGATGGCTTTGATCAGCTGGTAGATGTAGATCCGGACCTTCTCGGGTGGAGCTCCGTTGGGCATGTCCTCCAGCAGCTCCAGCATGTTCTACAACACACAGCATCATCTGAACACAGCACACATCAGGAGAAGTTACACAGACGGGAGATGCCAGCGCTCTCCGGCTCACCTTCTCCACGTACTCGAACACCAGGAACAGCTTCCCTCGCTGCCGAAACGCCTCCTTCAGCTCCACGATGTTCTCCTGCTTCAGCGTGCGCAGCATCTTCAGCTCGCGCAGCGTCGTCTCCTTCACCTCCTCATTTTCTGAGCAGAGAGCCACAGGAAGTCAACGTGCATTGCTTTTTATATTTAACATCAAATATCACAAACTAGAAACTAACTTGTCACTTTCAGTTTAAAAAAAAGAATGTAATTAGTTACTTTGTTTCAGTTGTAACACGATGAAACTAGTCTTATTCATATACAGTTTTCATTCTTTTCTTTCGGAGTTGGCTTTTATTTTATATTTTTAGATTTCAGTGTATTTATTAAATGTTTATATTATTTCTGATTGACATTGCACAAAAAGCTTAAAACAAAAAAAAAAACAGTACATTTTTTAAATCGAAATGTAAACAATTTATACAGCTGAATAAATAATCTTTCCTGAGGGTGCAAAAAAATATTGAAATATTGAGAAAATCATCTTTAAAGTTGTTCAAATTAAGTTCTTAGCAATGCATATTACTAATCAAAAATAAAGTTTTGATATATTTACGGTAGGAAATGTCCTAAATGTATTCATGGATCCATGATCTTTACTTAATATCCTAATGATTTTTTGGCATAAAAGAAAAATTAATAATTTTGACCCCTACAATGTTTTGTTGGCTATTTCTATAAATATACCTCTGCTACTTTTTCATGTTTCATTTTAATTAGTTAACTTTCATATTTGTCAAGTTTAATATATTTTTTATTTGCTTTAATTTTCATTTATTTACAGTTAGTAATTATCATGCTTTAATTTAAATGTCTTTTAGTTATTTCTAACATAGTTTTGCACCTAATATTTATACTGTTCTTTTTTTAATTCAGTTAACAAAACATAATTTTAATCATTTTAGTTTGAGCATTTGAACAGAGTACAAAGATAAAGATGTGTGCTTATGGAAGTACACGCCAATTAAAGTATTAATAAAAAAAATAAAAAATAAATTTTTATTTCCCATATGGAATATTTATTAAAAAAAATGCTCTTCTGTTAAGTTGTAATTATTTTTTTTATGTATATTAACTTCTAATTCTAATTTGATGTTAAATGTAGTCTAATCACAGTTTGTGATACTTTTATATGATTGTTTTGATGTAGAATGTTTATAAGAAATGCTCTGATCTTCAGATTATTGAGTCATTGATGTGCTCACAGTATCTTTGATTGACGGAAGCTCATTAATATTCATGAGCTGCACCGTGATGTCATGAGCTGGTCTGGTTGTGTGATGAGTGAATCACTCACCTTCACTGTCCTTAAACTTCTTAATGGCCACGATCTCATTAGTCTCCTGCAACAGAGAAACAAAATCATAAATACTGACTAACTCAATGTGTTCTGTCCTTATGACAAGGAATATTTCACACGTACACTGAGACGATTGTGATTTCTGAAGATCATGTGACACTGAAGACTGGAGGAATGATGCTGAAAATGCAGCAGTGCATCACAGAAATAAATTACAGTTTAACAGATATTCACATAGAAGACAGCCAGTTTGAATTTTAATATATTTGACAATTTTGCTTAATTTTTTGGTATTTTTAATGAAATAAATGCAGCCGGGGAATCGCTGACAGTCGTGTTGTTCTCATCGTATTCATAATAAATGTGCAGCAGATGGTTAGCAAACATACGGAGACCAACTCTGTACTCAGCAAAGCCCTTTTTACTCCCATTATTCTTGGCGAGTGTTTTGGAATGTGTGTGTGTGTGTGTGTTTGAGGGGAACTAAAGGACTCACACACACACACACACACACACACACACTCTCTCTCTCTGGCCTATTTTACTCTCTGGGTGTCTCTGTATCCTCCCAGCATCCTTCAGTGCTCCAGATTCACGCTTCGCAGAATAACAGACCCTTATAGATCCAGCTGACGCCATTGAACACAGCTCACCGACACTGAGAGCATGCCATGTGTGTGTTCATACGTGTGTGTGTGTGTGTGTGTGTGCTCCCTCAGGCTTTGTGCTTGTTTATGTTGAACACAAACTCATCACAGGTGCTGTGAACGCTGATGATGGCACATTTACTGACCTCGCACACGCAAATACACATGCAAACAACCACAAAAACACACACACACACACACACACAACCACCACAAAAACACACACATGCAACCACCTCAAAACTATTTTACATATTTTGAAAGAAGACTCTTCTGCTCACCAAGGATGCATTTATTTGATCAAAAATACATCAAAAACATAAAATAATTGTGAAACATTATTAAAATTTAAACTAAATGTTATCTACATGAATATATTGGAAAAAAGTCATTTATGTCTGTGATGCTCCGCTGTATTTTCAGCATCATTCCTTCAGTCTTCAGTGTCGCATGATCTTCAGAAATCAGAAGAATATGAATCATTTCTGATTATTATCAATGTGCTGCACAATATTTTTGTGATGTGACTGGATTATTAAAGACTAAAGGGATGAACTGTGAAGAGACACATATGTAACAGGAAGTTGAAATGAGGAGAGAAGAATGAAAGAAACACAGGAAACACATGCAAAACACCGAAAATAAAACACTCACCAAGTGAGAAGGGGATGGGAATATTTGAGAGAAATGAAAGCCTTTTGCGGGTCTGTACACATATTATATTTACATACATTTACATGAATATAAACACCTTCCAATAGAGTTCACAAATGACAATATTCATATTCAAGGAGCTGTTCGAAAAGAAATGGACGGCTGGAAATACTAATGCAATAAAATGGATCATCAGAGTGTAGCAGCAAAATAAAATGCTGTGAAAAAAACAAAACCATTTATACTAAAGGTTCAGATTTTAAACCAGTATCTCTGAAAAGTTTGCATTCTTCAGTGAAATCAAAATGCACTAGTGAAAATGCTAAATATATGCAAAATATCGAGAATATTTGCCAGTTTCAGACATATAAACTAAAAGCCTATCTTGTTGTTGATTGATTAGGAACATTAAAAAAAAAAAAGATATATATTAGTAGTGTGGTAATATTTTGAATTAGATTTTATTTTTTTATTTTTAGAAGTTCTGTTTTTGTTTTAATTGTAGTTCAGGGTGTATTCATTTGTATTTAATTTTTTTATTTTGTGTTACAAAATACACCACTTATCAAAACCACTATCATAAACAAAGGCACTCAAAATATAAAAATAGAATAAATGTACGGCATTTAATATAAAATAAAACTAAACACAAAACTACAAAAGAAATGAAAATAAATTCTTCTATTTGTAAAATAGAAATAAGGCATTTAAGATAAAAAACAACTTAAAAACTACAAAAGAAATACAAACAAAATTTAGCTGTTTATAAAATAGAAATAAGGTCCTTAAAATAAAAACTACAAAAGAAATAAAAATAAATAATAAATTGTAAAAGTATTTTATTAGTGTTATCAAACAATTAAACATGATTAATTGTATCCAAATCAAAATATTTGTTTACATAATATATTTTTCCGTGTGCTATGTATATTTATTATGTATATATAAATACACACACATGCATGTATATATTTAAGAAAAAAATGTATGTTTATATATTAAATATATTTATGTTACATAATTTATATGAATATAAATATATACATGTAAATACATATAAATATTTTCAAAATATATGTCGTATGTGTGTGTCTTTACAGTATACACACAGTACAAAGACATACATTATATTAACAAAAACTTCACGATTAATCGTTTGACAGCACTAGTATTTAGATAGAATAAACACAATTTAGAGAAATTTAACACAATCTCTCTTTCAAAACGTGTCAACACTATTTCTGAGCGACTGAATCACAGAGAACTGCTCAAACCAGACGCTCAGGTTCGTTAAATCCATCCAGAAACGAGACAAACCACGACAGACAGAGAGGTGTAAGTGTGTAACTGTGTAAGTGAGGAGGTTTTCACAAACACACACTCGGACACAAACTCAGAGCAGACTGAGGAGTGATGAACACTGGCTTTACACTAAAACTATGTTCTTCCTGATGTTGTCTTTTTCTCCAGTACAAATATATGAACATCATTAAATTAAGATACATGTACTTCAGAGCAAAATTACAAAAATAACCAACTTTACACTTAAAATAAGAATAAATGTCTACCAATGGAGTAAAAAAAATAACTTGTGTCCAGTTTAAATTAAGTAGACTTCTTTAGCAGATATTTTTTTCTGTAAATAAAATGTATTAATATAAATAATTATATTTATTTTAAATGTAAATAGATAAATTATACAATAAATTATTTAAGTGATTTGTGCAAAGAAAATGACAAAAGTGATTTTTGTCTCGTTTTCCAATACAAACATATTAACATTGCTAAATGTAAAAAATTAATGTCTTAAATATAAATATATTGTTAAATTCAAAATACATTTACTTTAACAATCATTTACTGGCAGATATTTTGATTATTGCTTTCAGAAAACAATACTTAAGACTTAAAAAATAGGGAAAACTTTAAATAAAACACATTAAAAACTAAATAGAATAGAATAGAATAGAATAGAATAGAATAGAATAGAATTGAATAGAACAGAACAGAACAGAACAGAATAGAATTCAGGTATAAAGACCATGAGGCTGCAAGAAAGAATAGAATAGAATAGAATAGAATAGAATAGAATAGAATAGAATAGAATAGAATAGAATAGAATTCAGGTCTAAAGACCATGAGGCTGCAAGAAAGAATAGAATAGAATAGAATAGAATAGAATAGAATTCAGGTCTAAAGACCATGAGGCTGCAAGAAAGAATAGAATAGAACATAATAGAATTCAGGTCTAAAGACCGTGAGGCTGCAAGAAAGAATAGAATAGAATAGAATAGAATTCAGGTCTAAAGACCATGAGGCTGCAAGAAAGAATAGAATAGAACATAATAGAATTCAGTTCTAAAGACCATGAGGATGCAAGAAAGAATAGAATAGAACATAATAGAATTCAGTTCTAAAGACCATGAGGCTGCAAGAAAGAATAGAATAGAATAGAATAGAATAGAATTCAGGTCCAAAGACCGTGAGGCTGCAAGAAAGAATAGAATAGAATAGAATAGAATAGAATAGAATAGAATAGAATAGAATTCAGGTCCAAAGACCGTGAGGCTGCAAGAAAGAATAGAATAGAATAGAATAGAATAGAATTCAGGTCCAAAGACCGTGAGGCTGCAAGAAAGAATAGAATAGAATAGAGTAGAATAGAATAGAATTCAGGTCTAAAGACCATGAGGCTGCAAGAAAGAATAGAATAGAACATAATAGAATTCAGGTCTAAAGACCATGAGGCTGCAAGAAAGAATAGAATAGAATAGAATAGAATAGAATAGAATAGAATTCAGGTCCAAAGACCGTGAGGCTGCAAGAAAGAATAGAATAGAATAGAATAGAATAGAATAGAATTCAGGTCCAAAGGCCGTGAGGCTGCAAGAAAGAATAGAATAGAATAGAATAGAATAGAATAGAATAGAATTCAGGTCCAAAGACCGTGAGGCTGCAAGAAAGAATAGAATAGACTAGACTAGAATAGACTAGAATAGAATAGAAAATAATAGAATTCAGGTCTAAAGACCATGAGGCTGTGAGAAAGAATAGAATATAATACAATTCAGGTCTGAGGACCATGAGGAATGAATAGAATAGAATAGCACAGAACAGAATAGAACAGAATAGAATAAATTAAAATAGAAAAGAATAGAACACATCAGAATAGAATAGAGAAATTATTAGAAATTGCTAGGTACTAAAGGAATCTGCTGAAAAAAATGAGGAAAAATTGTAAAATGTAAATAAATGAAATTTTAAAAATGTCAATAAATTATTATTAAAGGCTAAAAAAAATTAATTGAAATGTAAGTAACTTAAAATGAACAGATATTAAGAGAGCAGCGGAAAAGAGAAAAAAAATGATAAATTGTAAATAAATTAATTCATGGATCAATTAAAATGCATTAAATCTTATACTAATAAGTTTCCTGTGAGGGTTAGGGTTAGGGTTGGTGAAGGGCCATAGAATATACAGTTTCTACAGTATAAAAACCATTACACCCTATGGGATGAACACACTTTACACAAAAACAAACATGTGTGTGTGTGTGTGTGTGTGTGTGTGTGCTGCTGATCCTCCTCCTCAGGAGATGCTTGTGAGTCTTGGAGGATCCATGGACTATGTTTGGTTGGATTAATGTCTTTCATACTTGCTACTCACTTACATCTATCTGTTGACACAATGACACATCATTTATATTGACATTTTGTGTTTTTCGGTCTTATATGGACAAATAAATTCACTTTATAATTAGCTGTGGTGTGTGGTGACTCCCTTATTTTGCTGCGATCCATAGAGTAACAGTGTGTGTGTGTGTGTGTGTGTGTGTGTGTGTGGTTTGTCGGGTGCAGCTGTGTTGGCTGTAGATCACAGTCAGTCTGAATTATAAATCTGATTATTCCAGCCACAGGCCTTTATTCTGACACTGTTGCTTTCATCTCAATAGCCAGGTGCAGCAGAGAACACACACACACACACACACACACTGATCTGAGGCGAAGGAAGGGAAGGTTTCTCGATGTCAAACTGTTGCTTCACCATGACATTATTTCAGATGAAAGAGAAAGCTGACCGTAGAAGACGACAATGTTCAGTAAGTGTTATCGCGTTTCTTGTGGTGACATTAAATATTAAATTTACTAATCCAGTATATGTAGTTTGTTTCAATCTTATTTGCATCATCTGCAGATCTGAGGTCAATTCTGATTCAATGCTTCGATTTTAATGCAAGCAATTTATTAACTGCAAATCTTTTATTATATTACAGCAGATTTTAGCTTATGGGCACAAGTGATTTGATTAGATGGCATGGTGAAGAGCTGAAATAACCTGAATGACAAGAAGAAATTAAACTAAACATAATATAATAAATTATTAAAATATTAAGCATAAGATAAATAACTATAAAATAAATAATGTATTATATTTAATAAGAACACAATAATGTAAACCATGAAAAACTAAGCATATGTAAATGTTAAAATACACAGATACTAAAATTAAAATAAACTAAATTAATTAATTTTATTAAAATAAAATGTAATTAATTAAAATAAAAAAACTAATTTTGATTTATTTAAATGTGGCAACAATACTAAGCATGTGGCGAAGTTTGCCTGAAGTAATTATTTCTATAATAATAATTATTATTATATAAATGTCGGTGTGTGTATGTGTATAATACAATTATTATTAAAATAAGTTTTTCATATTGATGTGTGTGTGTGTGTGTGTGTGTGTGTGTTTTTGTGCATAAAAATCAATAATAATACAACAGAAGAATATAACAATTCAAAAAGTGTGCAAGTTCCCAGTGCACACTTTTATACATATCATAAAGGAAATAAGAATACATATGCATCTATATTGATTAAAATCGGCAGTGACTGGGTAGTTTTGTAATGCAGATGTGAACACGGTGTGAGCTTCAGTGCATGTAAACATGTTGCAGACTCCACACTGAGAGGTGTGTGAGAGCGAGAGATCAGCGACAGGAGAAGACAGAAGTGTGTTTGGGTCAGAGATGGAGACTGAGAGCCGTGAACACAGAGACCATCTGTCTGTCGGCCGCGGGGCGCTACCACCAGCACTGCTCATGAGTTATGACCGGAGGAGATATTAATAGATAAACTCACCATATGTCACCTCGCCACACTTTCTGTCCGCGCTGAACACAAACCTGTTAATGTTCTTACTTTAACACGGCAGACTGTACAGTAATACAGCACAGAAGCCTCTTCTGCTGCACTTATTTGATCAAAAATACTGAAAAAAATTTGAAATATTTTTAGTATTTAAAGTAACTGTTTTCTGTGTGAATCTGTGTTAAAGTGTAATTTATTTCTGTGATGCTCCGCTGTATTTTCAGCATCATTCCTCCAGTCTTCAGTGTCACATGATCTTCAGAAATCATGAAAATATGAAACATTTCTGATTATTATCAATGTTTAAATAAGGTTTTTTTCGAACCAATATTTTTGTGGAAATTGTGATGCATTTTATTTTTCAGGATTCAAAGATGAATAGAAAGTTCAAAGGACAACATTTATTAGAAATATTAATCTTTTGCACCTTTTTAAATGTCTTTACTGTCCATTTTAATGTGTCCTCGAAGAATAAAAGTATTAATTCCTTTAAAATACAATATATCTTCTTGACCAAAACCTTTATCTTTAGACAAATTGAATATATATACACACACACTAAATACTGTGTGTGTGTGTGTGTGTGTGTGTGTGTGTGTGTGTGTGTGTGTGTGTTATACTGTATGTATATATATATATATATATATATATATATATATATATATATATATATATATATATATATATATATATATATATATATATATATATATATATATTAAGATTTGAAACATTGTTGGATTAATGAGAAAGAACAAAATAAATTCAAGATATATTGTCTGAAAACAATCTGTTTTGCGAATGCAGCTAATGCAACTTTGCATTAGTTGTTTTTAAATTAAATACGTGTGTGTGTGTGTGTGTGTGTGTTTTAAGGACTTATCATTTAAAGAAATCATCAAACAAGAATACATAAAACACTACAGTGTGCCTATTATTAAATACACACTTTAGAGAAACAATAAACATTTCAAACAGTAAAATGCATCATGTCACATAAGCTCTTTATGTTATGAGTGCATGATTGCATTATGGGATACACTATTATTGCACATTAACAGACAGAAAATCACTGCACAGTATATGTGTAGGATACTACATGCTACTTTATTTCAAAATGAGTCATTAGTTTGGACTTGTATGCTTTCCAAGCCACACTTTTTGTGAACACACACACTCTTTGAGCCAAACATGCAGCGGATGAGATGAAGTGTGTGTGGTGTGCTTAGAAACGACACGCTCTGAACTGGTTTCTCTGAAATCTTACCTTGTGTCTGCACTTCAGGACGACTCCGTACGCTCCTGCCAGAGAAACAGAGAGAAACAAACAGGTTTTACTCCAACCTTCACCCAGTTCCACCTGTCTCTACCTGTCTCTGTGAACACGATTCTCAGACAGACACAGAGAAATGCTCAGGGAACTGGAAGAAGCTCCTGTTTTCTCTTTAGACCCGAGCGTTTGTTTAACAGCCCGATTCATTAGGAATCTCAGCGTTTTCTGACGGTTTTGGCAGTGAGGATCATATCGGTGACACAAAACCAGTGTCCCGCAGGAGACGCAGAGCTGAGCTCATCCCGAGATCCCAGCCAGCCTCCGAGAAGACACATGTTTAGCACAACCTGCTCAATGTGAGAGACAGAGAGACTTACAGCATGTTTTATCAGTCTGCTTGATGATGGAAAGCCATTATTATGATTATTTAGGTTAATGCTGAGGTCATGACTATTAATCACTGACTCATTGATCATGCATTTACTGAACACACTGAAAAAAATGAATACACAATAAATGATGTGTGTGTGTGTGTGTGTGTGTATAAATATATAAATATATATATATAAACAAAATTAATAAATGAATAATCATTTGAGTCAGTTCGGGAGTTCAAAGCGTGATCGCGAATCATTTGAGTCAGTTTGGGGATCGCGAATCATTTGAATCAGTTCGGCAGTTCGGAGCGGGTTCGCGAATCATTTGAATCAGTTCGGGAGTTCGTAGCGGGTTCGCGAATCATTTGAATCAGTTCGGGAGTTCGTAGCGGGTTCGCGAATCATTTGAATCAGTTTGGGGATCGCAAATCATTTGAATCAGTTCGGGAGTTCGGAGCGGGTTCGCGAATCATTTGAGTCAGTTTGGGGATCGCAAATCATTTGAATCTGTTCGGGAGTTCGGAGCGGGTTCGCGAATCATTTGAGTCAGTTTGGGGATCGCAAATCATTTGAATCTGTTCAGGAGTTCGGAGCGGGTTCGCGAATCATTTGAGTCAGTTTGGAGATCGCAAATCATTTGAATCATTTCGGGAGTTCGGAGCGGCTTCGCGAATCATTTGAGTCAGTTTGGAGATCGCAAATCATTTGAATCAGTTCGGGAGTTCGGAGCGGGTTCGCGAATCATTTGAGTCAGTTTGGGGATCGCAAATCATTTGAATCTGTTCAGGAGTTCGGAGCGGGTTCGCGAATCATTTGAGTCAGTTTGGAGATCGCAAATCATTTGAATCATTTCGGGAGTTCGGAGCGGCTTCGCGAATCATTTGAGTCAGTTTGGAGATCGCAAATCATTTGAATCAGTTCGGGAGTTCGGAGCGGGTTCGCGAATCATTTGAGTCAGTTTGGGGATCGCAAATCATTTGAATCTGTTCAGGAGTTCGGAGCGGGTTGGCGAATCACATCTGTATACACAAAACATAAATCCACATCATATATACTGTAAATTATACATAATATCTTATGATCCATTGTGTGTTTCTGTATATATATATATATATATATATATATATATATATATATATATATATATATATATATATATATATATATATGTATCTATTACATTGTTATTAACAAACTATGCAAAAAAAAAATACAAATTATATTAGTTAAATGAAGCTGCCTCAAATTAAATGTTTTATTTAAAAAAAAAAAACAAATTTGAAAACACTAGATTTAATCATTTGAAGTGCTACGTTGATTAAAACTGAAAAAAAAGTAATGAAAGCTTTTAATAATAATAACTAATAAAAATGAAAATGAAAAAACCCACAAAATAAAAAAAGTGTAATTAAAAATGTACTAGTATATAAATAATACTACTAAAATAAACACTTATTCTGGAAATGAAAGAACAAAGAGTCAGAAAAAAGGTAATAGAGATAAACAGGCGAACAGTCCTGGAAGTCTGAAATAAACATGCACAGATTCTGCTTTGAATGAAACAGACAACAGACAGATTTCAGAGCAGCACAGAAGAAGATAAATCTGGACTAACTGAAACATTCGCTGTAGCTTGGTTTTCTACCCATAGATTCATATGATTAACGATGATGAACTCACCGATTCATATTCTGAGATAATAAGACGTTAAGATTTGATCACTTCACTGTCATGAATAATGAAAAGAGAGAGACGTTTAAGATGGATCAGGATGATTTCAGTCCAGACTCGGCTGCAGGAGACCGTGAGAGAGATCAGACATTAAATCACTTTAATATCTCTATTAGACAACAAGGAGATTAAATGGAGATTTCTGACATGTCCTGTTATTATTGTTAACTACAAATAAAGCTATAACTATTAAAATTGATTTTGGTTGATTGAAATACAGCTGAAATAAAATCTAATTTAAATTTTAGATTAAAAAAACGTAAACTTAATGAAAATATTAAATGTTTCCTTAACAACTAACTTAAATTTACGCTAAAGTACTAAAAGAACTAACTGGAATCATATTTTAACATAATTTAAAATAATTTAAAATTAAATAAAATAAAATTAAAATTAAATTAAATTGCAAAAAAAGCATTAGAAAGGCAAATGACTAATGAACAAAAAACTAAATCAAAAACTGAAATAAAAATTTATCTACACAATAAAATGACAAAATAATAATAAAAAATAACAACATTTAAACTAAAACAAATATGATAAATGAAATTATATCAAATTAAATACCAATTCAAAATCTGAATGTAATTAACAGAAAATAAATAATACTAAAACTGATTTTTACTTTAATCTCGTGCTAATTTACAATTATATATATTAGTGCTATCAAACTATTAATTGTGATTAATCGCATTCAAAATAAAATTGTCAACAAAAACTTTTATTATGGATGAGATTAATCATAATTAATTTATTGACAGCACTAATATATATATATATAATATATAAAATATATATATATATAGAATTAATTAGAATTTATTTTCAGTTTAGTACTACAACTCATTTTATCCCATTTCATTTAGTTGCCAGGGAAACATTTCTTAGTTTTTAAGCCAAAATTATTTTATAATGCTAATTATCATTATTATTATAGCTTTATATTAATGAACAAAAACATTTTATAATAGTTCCAGAAGAGATCTCAGGATTTTTATTTCTCCTAATCAAACAAAGCTGATAATTAACCAAAACATAACTGAGCTGCTGAGCTAGAAAAGAGCAGTAAACCGTTCCTCTGGGATCATGTGAAGCGTTTGTTTCTCTGAGTCACATTAATTATCCTCCACTTCACAAATGCGATGACATCAGCTGCACTGAAACCAAAATAACCAAAATAAATAAATTAAAATAGCACACACACACACACACACGAGAAGATGTGATGCTGGTAAACTACACTGAAACCCGCCCACTTCTCTGCCACAGCCAATCAGGAGGAGAGCCACACGCATCTCGACCAATCCAACGAGGAGAAATAGTGTGCGAGTGACAAGGCAGTGAATCTCCAGACTCATGTGAAACATACCAATCTTCAAGACATATCTAGCTTAACCTGCTTTTCCAGAGCCGCAATAGAAAAAAAAAAGAAGAAAAATGAGGCCATCGAAGTGGAACTGTGACCTGTTTTTACAGTCGCAAAAGTCACAGAGACTTTCCATCAGCGTTTCTTTTTCGATTTTTCCTGAATAAGGAAACATTCAAGGACTCAATGTGATGATCTTGAATTATGCACAATCTCTCTCTCTCTCTTTATTTGGACTGGTTTTACTGTTAGGCCAAAAACAGGCCGATGGCTTTCTTGAATTTTTGAACAGTGCTGTTCATGCAAGTTTGGAGGTCATAATTCTAATCATATTCTAGACAATTAAACGGAATCAAATTCAATTCATATTTGTTTCTCTATGTTTAGCTCATTGATGAAAACAGGATGCATTTTAGGACCATTGCAACTAGATGAAGAGCGATTTGAGTGTAAGTGATGCTCTAATCTGTCTATATTATCAATATCATGCTGCTGCACAGAATTATGGGAAATGTAGTTCGCCTTCATAAACTGTTAAAAAAGAGTTTACATATCGATGCTGTTTTTGTTACTGAAAGTGCATTCAAATTAATGCAAATGCTTGAGAAATAAATCTAAGAATGTGTATCAAATTTGTATGACTTCTGTGAAACACTAAAGCAGGCATTTTAAAGAATGTATTGTTTTTGTGTTGTTATACAAATGAAAGTGAAATATATTATGAGAAGCAGTGTTGTTTTCATTAACTAAAATTAAAACATGCATATCAATTTATAAAACATTTGTTTTATAAAGTTAAGCTGAAATTACAGTAAAATATACAATTAGGGTTACAAAAGCTTAAACTAAATAGAAAATAAAATTTGAAATGTGTCTGACAACTGAAAAGAACTACTAAATCTGATATAAAACTATAACTAAAATAAAAAAAACTATAGAAATGTTTTTAAAACAAATACTGATGCAAAATGACAAATGCACAAAACTCAATTCGAAATAATTGTGATTAAACTTTGAATAAAATTAAATATTATGTATTATAAAATTAAATGAAAATTTACAAAATATCAATACAAACTTTTATAGTATATAAATAATTCTAAAATAACGCTGCACAGAAGAAACAAAGTAATACAGATTTGGTAACTAGACTTATTATAATTATAAAAAAAATGTTTTCATTACTTTAAAAAATATAAAATAAACTTTACTTAAATAATATATAAAAAGCTTACAATTATTTTATTTCTTATTAGTTAAAATATTGAGCTATATATATTCTAACAAATAAATAAAAGGTAAGCACTTCAGCTTTTGAAAGTCATTATGTAATTACAATAATACAATTAATTTACACAAATAAACATATTTGGCACACAAAATGAATCTCTGAACTGAATGGCATCATTCTGCTTAACATCTACTTTTATGAATAAGAAATAAAATAAACAAGTGATAAGACGCTTTGTTTTGGATAAACTATTTTATTGACAACATAATCTCTTTTAAAATACAGTGTATGGTTATGATAATCAAAACAGTCCTGAGCTAGATCTAGCTTTGATCTCTCACTTTATTGAAAGTGTTTTTTTTTTAAAGATTAATAAAAGATTTAATCATTAGCGAGCACCACACTGCAGAGCTGCTTATATTTTTCTAATTCTAACTGAAAGCGACACTGACTCTGGTTTTTCATGTTTAATACTGTAAAGCTGCTTGATTTAAGGCTATTGCATAAAGTACTACATAAATAAATGTTACTGAAGTACCGAACTTCAGAGCTCATACAAACATACACATTGCTGTAATCAGATGCTTTCTTAACTGCTGCTTTCTCATCTCTGTCAGTTTTTGTTTTGCTTATTTAGTTATTGAGAGGAAAGCGTGCAGCATATATTTACAAATTCATCCAAATATTTCAGGATCGGCTGCATTTGTGCTCAATGCAAATTCAGGGCTAAATTACAGTATTGTGCTACAGTCTGTGGAGCAGTGGTTCAAATTAAAATATAAATCCTTTGGTTTAAACGGATCACATGAATAGAATTCGTAAGGTTCCATTCTGTTTGTTTTATTCTTATTCTGAGAATAGACTTGCACCACATCTTGTAACATTCTAAATAAACATGTGGAGGTGATAAATGCTATATTAAAGCAATTATAATACAGCCTTTTATGCATATTTTTCAAGCTTGCCAATCAACACAAGCACGCCACCCACAAGATAACGCAAGGACATCTCTGCCAAAATCGTGCATGTGTTCGGAGATTAGAATATAAAGTTTACAAAATGTTTTTCATATATTAGTGCTATGACCCAGAATCTGCCACACCTAAATTTACAGTCAAGAGCTGCTACTGGTCATATGAGATAAAACGGCTACTCGACAACAAAAATATTTGTCGTCAATTTTTTGTTGTCGATTTTGTCGATAATGTCGATTCATCGTTTCAGCCCCATTTCTTTTTTCATTCATTTTAAATACTAAAATAACTAAAAACTTAAAATTTAACTAAAAACTTAAAACTACAAAGACATTTAAAACAAACTAAAAAAGCAAGAAAAACAACAAAATTACAAAATATTTAACTTATATTACATTGAAAAAACAACAAAGAAAATTTATTTTAAAATATTAATGAAAATATTTATAATAGTATACCAATGACACTAAAATAACATAAAATAACGTGTAATAGGGAATAAATAATGACACAGTGATCATTTTTGAGTGAACTTAACCCTTTAAAAGGAAAACCAAAAATACACTGGGCAGCAGATGTGTAGAAGTTTGTGAATGACAGGCGTTTCAGTTCCATTTCAGTTTGAAGATCACCTGAAGACTCAACCAAATCAATTGGCTTTCAATTAGCATTGAGCGGCGAGAGGATAAACAAAGACGTCAGGATGGGAACAGAGGAATATGAGAGAGAAGAGAACAGCTGAGAGGAGATTAATCTACTGAAGGCCAACAGAGAGAAATGGATCCACTGACAGCTGAACACTCTCACACACACACACACACACACTCATCTGAGAGCATCAGTTAATACACTACCATTGTTTATACATTATTGTGTTAATCTGGATTATATTATACAATGATCTCCCGGGCCCTGGGCTACTTTCCGTCTGAAATGGATTTGTTGGAGTCAAAGACCAACTAGAATGCCCTACTAATGACCATTAATAACCAAAGACAACAAGACCGACCTTATGGGTGAATCTCAATAATTATATTTATATCTATATTTCAGACACCCCAGGTGAATAAGGTTAAAACATTTAACTATTAGATATCACCATATTCACCCATAATTCATTGATTACATTAAGTATTGCAAACATTTTGACATTTTATGAAATGTTCCAAGTAAAAATGCGCTTATTTGCATACATTTCCAGAAAATAAATATGAACACTGGATTAGGCCAGGCTCAAACTCTGTATTTGATTTTGTTGACATATTAGAGTCAAAGATTTTTACTGAAGGGATTTTGGATTTCTCTTTTTATCACTACATAAATCTGAATATGCTGTCAGCAACCAGAAAAAAATACATCTTCACCATGTCGTAATGTATAAAATGTTATACCAATCAGTGTGAATGATATACGAACAATCCCCACAGTAAAAACCTCCAGAATATAGAGGGGAATAAAACTGCTAAGTTTGGTGTTTGTAAGAGCTACTGAAGTGGAGAAAAAACTTTTTAAGATATGTATTTTCATTGAAATCTACAGCCGCAAATAGATTAAATACAATAAAATAAACACTTAAAGGTGTATTTTGGATGTTTTCTGGTCTGAAATAACACTTTCTGAGCCCAAAGTAGCACAAAATCTTAAAAGTAACCAATGCATGTTCATGTCTATTTTATGATGACTGATTTTGGCAACGTGACATTATTTTTACACCCAAAAATTGCATTACTGCAACGCAACAAATATCTGTAAGATTAGATAAATTTGTACAAATACTCCCACTAAAATGAGTTAATAAAGCAGCATTACATAACATAATAAGCAAAATGTTAAGGCAGAGTTTCAGAAAGCTAAATTTAAGGACAAATAAACTTCCAAAAACTATTGAATATTTAACTATCTACTTACAATTTTATGTTAAAGTTTATTTATTGAACCAATATCAATAGTTCTGCATTGCCGTAAATAAAACTAGTAGAGTTAGGGGTTGTTTTTGTGTTCAACTTTACTGCGTTTCAATTGTTTTTCTATGTAAATACACATTAGACAGATATCTTTGAATGCTGCGCCCACATCTCGCATCTTATGCAGCATCTTGCACATGACATGTTGTTTTAAAAGGCCAGTTAAAAGATGGTAAACTTTATAAGAACTTGTCTCTAGACCTTGAGTTTTTTTTACACCTGCTATTATAGTCTAATACGAACAAACTAATTTTTGCAAACCCATAGTCTAGATCATTTACGTACAAATGGTTCCCATCAAGTTAGGGTTAGGGCTACTAAATATAGTTCATCTTAGAGTGAATTATATTTTAAAGTATTCAGTGGCATTAACCCCACTAGCACCAGGGCAAGAAAATTTTGCAAATGGCTTTCATTTTAAGCAAAATGTAATTTCAGATTTTGGGGTTCAATATGACCTCAACTTTACGGTTTTCATGATATTTACCCTTAAGACTCATTGTGAGAAAGAACACATCTTACACACAGCCTTCCTCAACACACACACACACACACACACACACTCACCACGGTGTTAGTGGGGCATCAGAGTGTGAGAGATGGATGAAAGAGTAAAAATAACCTGATCCCCAGAGACTTTTACCAAACCCTCATATAAAATGTAGAGAGAGAAGCTGCAGGTCGACTTCACACACCTCGACACACACATCCCTACAATACACAGAATCACCAGAAGATCCAGCACATTCATAAGTCATGCACAAGATCTTTAAAAATGCAACGTTCATGTTAAATATAAAGACCCTGACTGAATATTCCAGAATAGACACACACAAAAATGCTCTACTTTATACAAGTTTGGGGTCAGTACATTTTTGGGATTCTTCTGCTCACCAATGCTGCATTTATTTGATAAAAAATACAGCAAAAACAGTAATAATGTGAAATATTTTTACAATTACAAATAGCTGATTTATGTGTGAATATCTGTTCAAATGTAATTTATTCCTGTCACTTTTGAGGAATTTAAACCTTCCTTGTTGAAAAACAAATAAATAAATAACTAAATAAAACTGACCCCAAACTACAAAGTACAATATAGTAGTACAGTAAAATTAAATGTATGAAAGGAGTCATTCAAGTGCTTTTCAGGAAGAACTACTCACTGAGGTACACAATGTAAGATAAATATAGACATGCAAAACTATTTTCCTCTCCATACACAAATTTCCACTTGAACGCACACTGACACTGAAAATTTTGAGTTTTCTTCCATGCCCCGATATTAAGTCAAATTTAGTAAATGCACAGTTTGTCAGAATAAAATAATGACCCAAATCAGGCTCCTGAGACTGTGATCTGATGAAACCGACGCACAGATTCAGAGAAAATAAGTGTGAATTCAATTTTAAATTCAATCTTCAGTGCTCTATTTCAGATAAAACTCACATAAAGATGGCATTAAAACCAAAACAGTCATGACATCTGACATCATAAACGATGCAATGAAAGTGCTTTTCCCCCCCGAGTCCTGAAGGTTACAGCAAGTTCTCGCGACACATCAAACGTTTATTTCCAAAGATCAAGAAAAGTTCACATTTTTCATTATGCGACCCCATTAAGAAACAAGGCCATAAAAAGCATTTGTGATGCATGAAGTGTTCCTTTATCCTGTGTTTTCCACATCATTTCTTTCTTCTAGCCTAGTGTCTCAGTCTGGTGTGGTACTCACCTTCCCCCACAATCCCAAGAACCTCGAACCTGTGCATCACATCACTGGAGGCCGGGTTCCTCATCCAGTCAAACGGCCGCCGGGCGACGGAGGGGCGAGCGGGGGCGAGCGGTCGTCATGGTTACGGGCTGGCATGGGGCGGCCTGGTGAGGAATCATGGGAAGGAGTGGATCACCGAGAGCCTTTGAGCATGATGATGTCCGTCACACACACCTGCACCTGAGGAAACACACGAGTCTCATGATACAGATGTTCACATAGCAGGGTTCTGAGTGGTCTCTAGTGCATCACTATGTATATCTACCAATGCAATAAATAAATAGGTACATGTATATATTTATATATTGCCGCAAATATCAAAATATCTGCCAAAACCGATTAGAAATTAATTAAAGAAAAAATTAGATGAAAAAGTAAAATATCTGACAATTAAATATAAAAATACATATCATACACATCAATAAAATACAGATCAATCAATCAAACAATCAATCTGCGAATACCAATTAAGATAAATTAATTTGCCTATTAAATATTCAGTAGCTGGCTATTTCAATGAATAAGCATATATTGCAAGACATATCAAATATCTGTCAATAACAATAAACAAACAAACAAACAAAGCTGGAAATATATTAAATATTTGATATCATTCGACAATACGAATGGATGGATGGAAGAATGAATGGAAGAATGGATGGATGTATGGATGGATGGATGGATGGACGGATGGAAGAATGGATGGACGGATGGAAAAATGGATGGATGGATCGATGGATGGAAGAATGGATGGATGGACGGATGGATGAAAGAATGGATGGATGGACGGATGGATGAAAGAATGGATGGATGGACGGATGGATGAAAGAATGGATGGATGGACGGATGGATAAATGGATAAATGGATAAATGGAAGAATGGAAGAATAGCGGAAAAATGGAAGGATGGATGGATGAATGGATATATAGAAGAATGGTGGATGTATGGATGGATGTAAGGATGTATGGATGAATGGATGGACTGATAAATGGAAGAATGGATGGATGGATGGACGGATAAATGGAAGAATGGCTTGATGGATGAATGGACGGACAAATGGATGGATGGATAAATGGAAGAATGGATGGATGCATGGATGAATGGATGGACGGATAAATGGAAGGATGGATGGATGTATGGATAGCTCAAGTGGTAGAGCTTTGCGTTAACAAGCGCAAGGTTGGGGGTTCGAATCCCAGAAAATACATGTTACGAGAAAATTGTTAGCCTGAATGCAATATAAGTCGCTTTTGATAAAAGCGTCTGCTAAGTGCATAAATTAAATGTATGGATGGATGGAAGAATGGATGGATGTTTTTTGGCCAGAAATATCAAAATATCTGCCAATACTAACTAACAAACAAAAAGATAAATAAATAAAGCTGGATATATGAAAAATCTGTCAATACAGATACAATAATTAGACGAATGAATGAACAGCATTATATATCACGCCATAATCGATATGGAGAGAGTATATAGTGTATTTTTATCGTGTTATACTTTATGACATCTCTTCAACTCTTGGCAAACATCTGTACAGAGCTGCCAGAAAACCAGCATCTGCTGCTTAAAATCCTTCTTGACCAGATGATTTCTAGCGAGTTGCTATGTGGTTGCTAGGGTCTTCTAGATGGCTGTTTACCGCTTCCACCAAACGCTCTCCGAAACGAAACAAAGCGCTGGATCTCGATCTCACACAGCGGCAGTGTGTTGTGTTTGATCAGTGTGTGAGCGCGGGTGGGTCACAGATAATTAGGATGCAGCTATAAATAGTGCACCACAGAAGAATATTCAGCGGTCTTTAAGAGACACGCTGAGCTGAAGGAGACTCGATGTGTCCAGCAGACAGAAACACTGAGGATCTGAGTCCAGACCAAACAAATACACCACTAACGCCTGCCTTCATCAGCACATCTTCACTGGACAGCAAGCTAGTGCTCTACATATGGATTCACATTGAGTGAACTTAACTACATTTTACAATTTAAAATGGATTGAAAATATAAAATAATTGGCAGTATTGATTAAAAAATTTATTACTTAATTGATAAATATTGCTGGAAATATCAAATATCTACAGATACAAATTAAATATTGGCAGAAATATTAAATATCTGAGGATAATGATTCAAATATTCCATAAATAAATAATGCCAGAAATATCTAATGTTTGACAATATCAATTAAAAAAGAAAGGGGGGGGGGGGGGTACTGTCACAAATATTAAATATCTGCCAGTACCAATTAAATAAATTGATTCATAAATTTCGCCCCAAGATATAAAATATCAGCAAGTACAGATTAAATAAATAAATATCGCCCCAAAATATGAAATATCTACCAAAACCCAATATAAATGAATTAATAAATAAATATTCCCTAAAATATAAAAAAATTGGCCAATATCGATTAAAATATCAATTATCTGCCAACACGGATAAATAAATATCGCCATAAATAATCAGTATCTGCCAATAGCAATTAGAAATTGCCAAATAATATTAAATATTTAGCAATTTCAATTAAAAAAGAAATACATATTTCCAAAAACCTTTGCAAATATGATTACAAAATAAACTAATAAATAAATACTGCAGGAAACATTTGTCAATATAGAATAAATGAATGAAATATTGCCAGAAATACCAAATATCTGAGAAAATAAACAAAAAAGAAAATAAATAAGTTGGTAAGTTAGTATTGATCAAAATATAAAATATCTGCCAATGATAAAAAAAACAATGTATGAATATTACCTGAAATATCAAATATTTGCCAATATCGATACAAAATAATAATACCAAAAATATCAAATATTTGCCAATATTGATACAAAATAATAATAATAATACCAAAAATATCAAATATTTGCCAATATCGATACAAAATAATAATACCAAAAATATCAAATATTTGCCAATATTGATACAAAATAATAATGTTACCAAAAATATCAAATATCTACCAATATTAATTAAAAATAATTAAATGAATAAATATTGCTGTCAATTTAAATTATTAAATTATTTTTATTATTACTTATATTAAATAAATAAATGAATAAACGAAAACCACATTTAACCCCAGTACACAATATGGAGTGAATTTATTGTGTATCTCTAATATCGTTTATAATGACATCATCTGCAAACCAGCAGAGTTGCTTCAGAAAGGCTTTGCGTGGTAGAGGTTAGTCTGTTTTAATGGAGGGCTGGATGACCTGTTTGTCCAAACCATGGAAGACTATACACCGTTCTGGCAACCTGTTAGAATACAATCATTATTTTGGCCAATAGATTATTTCCTGGAGCGTCTCGTTTCATTCAGACGTCCATGTGGTGTTTCACTGCACTCCTCACAAACAGATGGATGTCTTTATGTTCGTCTGCGTGCGAGCGTGTGTTTCCGCTGGCATAGAGTCACTGCGTGTCATCACTTCAGACCACAACACAAAACAAACCAGCGATGAACGATCAAGATCACACTTCCACCTAGATCAGAGGTCAATTTATTCATTTTTACTTAGATTTAGCTGAATTATAAAGAGTTTTGAATATCAAATGTTTACCAATGTTAAAAAAAATTTGAAAACAAAAAATAGAAAAATCTGCCAACAGCACCAATTAAATTAAAAATGTTTAATTAATGACACAAATAAATACATAATTTCAGCCAACAAGATGAAATATCTGGCTAAGCACATTAAAAATAAAATAAATATTGGCGAAAAATAATCTGACAATCTAGAATAAAATAAATAAATAAATAAATAAATACTGCCCAAAATATGAAACATCTGGTGATATGGATAAAAATAAATAAATATTGCCAAAATATGAAATGATGAAATAAATACATACGTGCGGTCAGATCCATATATATTTGGACACAACTGCTGACCAAAAAATGAATATGAATATTATCCATTTAATAAAGTATATTCAATAAGTTCTCAAGGACTGATGTATTTATTTTTACAGCCAAAATTGGTTCAAGAAATGTATTTGTGTGTCATGACCCTTGATGAATCTCTCCGAGAGACGATGCCGCGGCTGAGAGGTCATCCCGTCTCAAACAAACACACAATAAAATGCCAACGCAGTCTGATTTTTACTGCGTATTAGCTCTGAACTCGGACTAATTCAATCAAACCTCTATGAAAAGAGCTAAAAATACAGCCGTCGGCCTATAAATGTCAGAAATAGCAGACCAGCAAACGCTCCGGCTGAAGAAAATAAGGCCGCTTCGCTTTCGGCCGTGAATCTGCCACAGATTTGGATAAGAATGGGATGAGGTTTATGAGCGGACATCAAAACGCGGCTCAAAGGAGATCTTTGTGAGACGTTTGGACATCCAGCCGCCTGTTACTGCGTCAAATGCTAGAAACAAACGAACCTGACTGGACGGCACCTGCAGACACGTGTCTAAACCCACCGTGTGTTTCTGGCTTCAGACGCACAGAACGAGGACACGGAAGGAGGACGAGGGGAAAACAGCTATAAACGGCCTTCTGAAATCATCTGCATTTCTGCTCCTTTGTCCTGAAAAGACGATGCATTGTAACGGACACTACATTTCTTTATTTATGCGCGTGAAAGTGTGTCTTTTCAGATCAGACTTTATTTTACTTAGTAACTACAATGAGATACTGTATTTTACGGCTGGACTGCGTCATTTCAGTAACTGGTCAAGCCAATCAGGTCATCCGAGATGTAGATGAGCTTCTTTCTTCATCAGATTTGGAGAAATGTAGCTCAGCAATGGATGCTCTGCAGTGAATGGGTGCCGCCAGAATGAGAGTCCAAACTGTTAATAAAAACATCACAATAATCCACATCACTCAGTCCATCAGTGAACATCTGGAGAAGACAAAAGATTAAATGAATCCAGCATTAAAACTTTTTTAACTAAGAGCTGTTTTGGCTTGATTTCTCTCCTGATTCAGACCAGATCACTTCTTCACTGGAGGAAGCAACATTATGGATAATGGACTCCTATTTTAGCCGTAAACAATGGTTTAAAGTTAAAAAAAACTCTGATTTTGGCTTTCCACAACATTAACTGATGGACTAAAGTGATGTGTGGATAACTTGTGGATTATTGTGATGTTTTTATCAGCTTTCATTCTGACGGCACCCATTCACATCCATAGGTGAGCAAGTGATGCAATGCTACATTTCTCCAAATCTGATGAAGAAACAAACTCATCTACATCTCAGATGATCTGAAGGTGAGGACATTTTCAACACATTTTCTTTTTGGGTGAACTATCCCTTTAAGATAGCATACATGTAGTATTTAGCATCCAAATAAAATGACACACTTCATTCAGATAAGAGGTTGTTTTGAAGTAAAACCCTGCAGCGTAATGCACCACTAAGAGACAATAATGGGATTCTTCTCTAAGAGCTGAAGATAATCAATGACTTCCGTCCACTTCAACACAAGCACAGCCCAGACCGGGTCTTAATGACCTCCAAAGCTGAACTGTAAAAGCTGTAAAACATGACCGACCTCAGACAACTTCATCAGAGGCAAAACACCCATTCACTTGTCAGAATCAGAGGAACGACAGTCATTTTATAGCAATGTTATGGTGTTTACCCTTTAGAATCCCTATCATGCATGAGAAAAACAAACAAATACTGTAAAACTTTCCTTTTTATTTTGTCAGGGTCATGCCTTCCCTGATAATGCAACCCAATCTTCCCAAGGTCTTTTCAAGATCGTCAAGTTTTACTGTTTGAGAGATGCTTTTCATCTACAAATTAAAAATAAAAAAACACAAAACACCAGTCTGGCAACATAGCATTACAATGTAGCTTCATAAATAAATAATGCAATTTAACAGTAAAAAAGGCAGCTGTGGCTAAAAACACAGCTTAAAAATACAGTAGCAATATTTTACATTTTACGATTTTAACTTAAATGTACAGTTTTGCAAATATATATATCATTAACTGATAAAACTTTGATATAACAAAGTACAAAAAACCTGTTTTGTAACAAAGACAGTAATTCAAAACAAAAAAGAAACAAATGTATAAACACAAGAAGAAACATAATTATGAAGAAACAAAATGATTTAAACGAAAAAGCACCAAATGTGTCACACAGGGGATTCTGGGAACGTCGATGTACTATTTTTTTTTTTCTTTTCCAAAAAACTGTACATTTAACAGTATTTTACTGTAAAACTACATTAAATGTCTTGTTATAGTTTTACAGCATATTAAGTAAATTAATAAAGCAGGTATATAAATGTTAACAGATTTTTACCGCAGCATCTTTACAGTCCAAGTTAAAATTACAATAAACTTTTACAGTTAGATTTCAAAGCTACTGTAAATGTGTTACTGTTATGCGTCAGAGAAACAAAATTTGTCTTCGAACATCTGCTTTTACATTTCTATAGCATCACAGTTGATGTTTTGATATATTTACAGTACAAAATATCTTCATCGGACATTATGTTTACATGACATCCCAATGATTTTTGGCATAAAAGAAAAATCGATCATCTTGATCCACACAATGTATTATTGGCTATTTCTACATATATGCCTCTGCTCTTGTAGTCCATATGTTCACTGGACATTGTTAGTAAACAAATAGAATTGTCCTGTGAGTGTTTTAAACAGCATTAATTGCAGAATCACCACGCAACAATCCCTGATCAGTGTTATTAAGTAATGCGACAGCAGATTTAGACTGAGCTGATGATGCCTCTAACTGTTCATTTAGTATGACTAAATATGACAGACTCAGTCACGCACATGAACGCATCTCGGTGTCTGCGTGCGTTTCTGTGCTTTGGCGTCGCAGCAAAGCGGATCCGCGCTGCGTGGGAGTCACACGCACATAGAAACACGGAGCTCAAGCGCCTGACACACTGTAATTATGACACACGAATACCACAACACCGCAGTATAACAGCGTGTCGGAGCGCTGCGGACAAACCACGCACGCGTCAGAAAATGAGCCGAATACTCACTCACGCGCTCCGGTGTTCTGGACGCGTTCAATCACGCACATCCCCAAACAAACGCGCCGATGTGTGTCTCCGGTTCTCCGCGCACCGCGACAGCAGCAACAGTTCTCAGACTGGCGTCATTGGAGCCGAATCCAGTGATTGACGTTATGGTAGACACGCCCCTTTCTGGGATATAACCCAATCAGAAGACCGGTAGCTCGATATGGGCGTGGCACACAGTAACATCATAAAAGAGAAACACTGTAGCATGACACATTTATATATTATATAAATGCGAATATATATATATATATATATATATATATATATATATATATATATATATATATATATATATATATATATATATATATATAATGCGAAATAATGATTGATTTAGTATTTACTTTCCAAATTTCAGTGAATTTGTAAACTGAAATATATGTATAAACATATTTAAAAGTGACATCAATAACAAGTAATACCATAACATTTTTTGCAATTCATATATTTGTAATATTAGAAGTCTTCGGTGCTGAATTTATTTGATCAAAAATCAGTAATAGTTGCAATATCATTATAAGAAATATATGTATACATTTATTTAAAAATATTTACCGTAAAAAATTTATAATAATAATTATTATTTGTGATTTAAATTTATTTCATTTTGGCTAAATAAAGAAATGCATTTGGATAAATCCTTCTACAGGGCACCCTCAAAAAATCTCAATGAGCTAAATGATTAAAAAGAACTTGATAATGAAATTAATAAAATAAAACTGGGGGAAAATAAGTTAAATTAATAATTTATGTGCTTTTTTATTAGTATCACTATACATACCTTTATCTAGCATAATATAATATATGTAGTGCAAAATAATGATTTATGTAGTATATACTTTTCACATTTCAGTGAATTTGTAAACTGAAATATATGTATAAATATATTTTAAAAAGACATAACATAGACATATAGACATAACATTTTATTGCAATTCATATATATGTAATATTAGACGTCTTTTCAGTGCTGAATTTATTTGATCAAAAAATACATTAACAGTTGCAATATAATGAAATATTATTAACCTACAGTTTAAAATAATTGTTTTATATTTTGATATATTTTAAAATAGAACTCATCTATGTGGTGGCATAATTAATAAAGAATTTGGTTTGGAATAATTAATGTAAAAAATTAATTATTTAATAATTGGGGGGGGTCTCACCAAGGCTGCATTTATTTGAATAAAAAGAGTAAAACCTGTAATACTGTGAAATATAATTAAAATTTAAAATAACAATTTTCTATGAAAATATACTTGTGTGAGAGTAAACTTTTTTTATTCCATTTTCTTTTCATTTATTATGCAATCATAAAAAAGACCTCTAACGCTAGATTGCTCTATTTTTTTCTATTCTACCTGTTTTCTTTTTATTTATTATATTATTTAAAAGCCCATGCTACGTGTACTGTGTTAAGCATTGAGACTTAATAGCACTTGTGTGTCATTGCTATTTTGTTGTTTTTGATTTCTTCTGTTTTTATCGTCTTGGATAAAAGCGTCTGCTAAATGAATAAATGTAAATGTAAAGTTTGGTTCAGAATAATCATTTCATTTTTTATATTTTTATGTTTTCAAGAAAAAAAAGTCTCACAAAGGCTGCATTTATTTGATCAAAAACACAATAAAAATAGTAATATTGTGAAATCTTATGTGAATATATATTCAAATGCAATTTACTCTTGTGATGCCACTGAATTTTCAACATCATTAGCCTACTTAAATCATTGTAATATGCTGATTTGCTGCTTAAGAAACATTTTGGATTATAATCAATAATATAAATATATAGTATGACACTGACAAAACGCTGAATATATTGTTAGGCCTAATGAATTCAGTGTATTCACCTGTTCATGTATTTGTATCATGTATCAAATCACTCCCACCACCTGGTGGACAAATGAAGAAGAGCGATTATTGAGATGTCAGACGATGGATAGATGGAAATATGGATGGATAGATCAAATACTTTATAAAAAAAAAACTTTTTGCAACAACAACAACAAAAAAAGTCACATATGTACACACAGTAATAAAGTAAAATATCACATTTGAGTGATATTAGATTTTAAAAGAGTTTTATTCTGCTTTCATTTCAATCCTTTGAATATGATGCTATTTTAAATCCAATCTAGACTTGGATTATGGATTAGATTAATTTAAATCAATGTGAAGGTCAGGATGATTATTTGCTTTTGAATAATGGCAATCGGCATCTTGTCCTTCACAGCCCCCAGTGTCTCTTAAAGCCAACAAGTAGGTTATTGTTTCTAAGTTTTTACATCAATCACATCCACCCGATGAAGCCCGGAGATGTAGCTTGTGTATTAATCTACCTCACCTTCTAATGTCAAAGAGATACACCCACAGCACAGCTATAAAAACTCACCGCTAGACAGCCGGTCAGCCACCTACATGTGAGGAACAACAGAGGCCAAACACAGGCACTGCTGAGGAAAACACACATGAAATCATACTAACATGCATGGTAGACAAACAAATTAATTGCATGAATACTGTAAAGTCTAGGACACAAACACACAAATGTATGTTTTTGTTGTTGTTGTTTGTTTTTTTTTTTTTACTTTTTTCTTTTTTAAACTGTGTTATATGTAACCTATATTAGAATTTTTTTTGTGTGATTTCTGTGCCCCAAATAAAAATTCAAACGTCATTGTGCGTTTGTAACACCAAACTAACAAGAAACGTTCTACTAACGTTCTGAAAGTTCTCTCAAAACCAGGAACGCACGTGACACTAATAGAACGTTCGTTCAGAGTGATCTGGTCTTTAACCCCTTACTAGTAACCCCCCTTTTTTGGCATGGAGACCGAAATTACATACAGCATTCTCACAACGTCAGCACAAAAACATTTACACATCATATATGCAACGTTTTATTTCTGAAACGTTTTAGTTCGTTTAGATTTATCTAGAACGCTATTATTTGTCCAAATAACGTTCAAAAGGTAAGCTATTTTAATGTTTACAAAATCATAAAATGTAATGTTCCCTTAACGTTTGCAAAAAAAAAAGATACGCGTTCTTAACGGTTTAACTCGGCACACGTAAATGGGAACAAAAGCAAAACGTCCTAGAACATATATTGTTAGGAGGCTTGTCACAAACTACACTGGCGCATGTATTAAAACAATAAAAACATCTTCTTGATATCTAAAATTTGCTTGCGTTATAACTGGTTATAACCAATTAATTAATTGCTAATTAAATAATTATAATAAGCTTAATGTAAACCGTGTTTACAATTCAATTCATTTTAATAAATAGAGTATTATGTTTTCTGGATGTAGAAAAACAAACGTGTGCGTCTGAGCGAGAAGCAGCACGCGACGCTGCTGTGCGTCTGCGCATGCGCAGTTCTGACCCAAACATGGCGACGGAGAGCTGCGAAAAGTGCTGAATTCTGTCTACATTTCGACAAAATCGCGAAGGTGGGTCGACATTTCTCCACTTGTTTTATTTTCTCCCGCGCGTTATGATACTAGTCGTTATATCAGATGGCAACGGAGAGCTTTTTTAAAGACTAGATATGATAATTTCGGCGTTTATTTTGCCTGATGTTCAGCACTTTCTGTGCTGCTGGCGATTATTCACGTAATTCATTATTCATTATTCATGTTGTTATTTCTGAAGTGTCCGTGGATCCTGACGAAGCTGGTCAAATAACGCACAGATGTGTTGTTTTTCGTCGTTATTGATCATATTGTTGATGATGTGTCTGATGTCGTCATCGCTGATGACGTCTGCTTAATATCAGCTGTCAATCTCAGGCGTTTGTAAACACACTCATGTTTAAGTTATTTAATTATTTATTTATTTATCTATTTATTTATTTAGTTATTGCGTTGTTATATCAGTATTACCCGTTTATTACCGCTTTCACAGTAATGTATATAGTAATTATTAAATACTAGATAATGAATCAGATTAGCATAGTATCTATTACCATCTCTGTCCCATAATACGAGCCATTTTTCAGCCATTAGTCATTTTTATGTATTTATGATATTCTGACTTAACAGCTGCTATCTATAATAGTTATTCTTTCTTCAAGTGTTTTCAATTGATTATTTACAATTATACATTACACCTTTTAACAACTATATATTATAATAAAATATGATATGCACTATATGTATGAATAAATATATGAAATATATGTAAAACAAAATCTATTAATTTTTAATTATAATACATTTCATGTGTATTTAAGTATATAATTTGTTTCTATAATAATTAATAATATTTATTGACAATATTATTTTTAGATGTGTTTATTATAAATGTCTTAATTCTTGTTTATATATATATATATATATATATATAAATATATATATATATATATATATATATATATATATATATATATATATATAATGCGAAATAATGATTGATTTAGTATTTACTTTCCAAATTTCAGTGAATTTGTAAACTGAAATATATGTATAAACATATTTATATATATATAATATTATTCTTTTTTTATTTTATTTTTTTTAATCCATACCAACCATAAGGGATCACATATTTGTTTACATGTTTGATAACTGTAATACTTAGGTAGGAATAAAATGATATAAGTGAATATGGGATGTCCTTCAAACTTTCCGAATCTTTTATTTTATTTTATTTTTTATAAATGTAGAAGCTGTGAGCTGTTCAGCATGATAAATGAGTGTGTGCAGGTGTGTGTTTGTGAAGTGAATCAGGTGGAGGTAGCTGTGTTTAGTCTGGAGCGTGTCTGTGATGGAGAACAGAGAGAGAGAGAGGAGAGCTGTATGATGCAAACCGCTTGAAATCAAACACACAAATGAAAGCAGTCCTGAGCATGCGCATGTTTGTTGTTATAAATGATGAAAAGGGAGAGAAACACACACAAACTCCGCCCACCACACCCAGTCACGCCACTAAGCCCCGCCCACCTGTCAATCAGTGAATCAGACTTGAGCAAACAAAGCTTTTCTGAGAATCAATGATTGTGGATGTCGTCAGTCGGGTGAATAAATTAATATAATTGTGTTTTTGGGGGAGGATTTATTTCGGGACTGTGATGCCTCTGGGAATGTTGAGATCAGAGGGATTCCTGATAGAGCAGGGTTTTCTCTGGGAATTTCGGTGGGAATTATGGGATGTTATTATGATTAAAATGCTTTGTAGGAGAGTCAGAAGAGATGTTCATTTAATAAAACAGTAATAGTAATTTTTAATGTTAATTACTTTCTATTTGATAAATTCAATATAATAACGTAATAACAATTTACTTTATATTTAATATTTAATAAACATTTTCTAATATAAAAAAAATATTAAAACAATTGATCAACTGATTTTAAATATTTGATGGCAAAAGTCATTAATACGTTTCTTAAGTAAGATTTATTAGTAAAAACTTATTTGCATAAAGTGGATCTAAGTTTTTGTATAATTTGTTCATTAATATCTTTTTACAGTAATTGTGATATTAAATTCTGTTTTATCAAACTTTTGGCCATTTTTGTTAACCATGAATGTTAAATATATATGAATAAATGAACAATGACTGAAATAGTATTTCTTGTAAAACATAAAAAAAAAAAAAAAATTATTCAGTGAACACATTTTTCAAGGAAGTGTTAAAGTTTTGTTCATGAAAACTGTTGCATTCAATCATTTATTCGCATATATTTCTTATATATTCTGCTTATTTGTATGTTCAGCATGTGTTTAACTGCTTTTTGTTACACACTTTTAAAAAAAATAATATGCTAAGGATCATCTATATATATATCTATATATATCTATCTATCTATATATCTATCTATCTATCTATATATATATATATATATATATATATATATATATAGATGATTCTTAGCATATTTTTTTTTAAACAAGTGTGTGTGTGTGTGTGTAATGGAATAAGTGAGTCATTTGCCTAATGATTTGCATCGAATAATGTGTTTTTTTAGCGCTGCATGCGTCGATTCCTCTCTCAGGTTTACTCTCTGATGAAGAGAAAACCATAAATCTACAATAACATTATGAGACGTGTCTGAGAATCAGGCTCTGTATTTATCAAGCTTCACAAAGTGCTGCTTTAGTCTGAAGTGCTGACAATTCATGAAATTTACTCCTACTTTCAAGCTTAAGTATTAAAGCAAGTTATCAAGTTTCTTAAAGCTAAAAATATTTTTTTATCAAAAGAAGGAAAAAACATGATAAAAATCGTTTTTTTTTTTTTTGAATTTGAGGTGAAAGTTGCATTTAATGAGATTCATGCATATTTAGTTTATAATTTTGGTGAATGATTCTTTTATGAATTTTAAGGATGTTCTGATTGTATTCATTTATATAATAATTATTTATATGATTTCAGTAATTATAGCTGAAATATGAGCATATTCAGGAATAGTTCGCAGGGATCACTGGGTCAGGAGTCTGTGGGGAAATGACTCGTTAGCAAGAGGATCAATTAGCGATGACCTCTGACCCCGCACACATCATTAGAGATGCTGTTGTTTTAATTAAGGATCCTTTGATCTCACAGACGAAAATTTTTCCCGCTACATCAGCATATTTCTATTAAATATGCAGTAAAAAAATATATATATAAAATGTATATATAAAAATATTTGACAACAGATTTTACAACCTTTTTCGCACAAATTTGATCTCATTTATGAAACATGAGCAATGCTAGTGTGTGTAATTTGATAAATAATAATTTGCATAAAATAAGTTTTACAGTAATTGTAAATTTAGTTAAAATTAAACTGTTGGACAGTATTTACGTAACCATTTTACATTAAATTGTTTTTGTTAATATTTAGAATTATATTTATTTTATATTTACTGTTTTAATTTTGTTGTATGTTTTCTTAAATATTTTATGTATATATAGTTTTTATTTACTTTTTAGTACTTTAACTGAAATGAAATGAGAAATGTTTATTTTTTAATTATTATTGTTATTGATAATATAGTTTTAATAGTTTTTACTGATATTTTGAAAAAAATGTATTGTGTGTTTTTGTAATTTTTATAAGTTTTTTATAAGTTTTTAAGTTTTCCTTAGGTTTGGTGTATTTAGTTTGAGTTATTTTAGTATTTTAATTTAAACTAAATAAACATGAGAAATGTTACCTTGGTAACAATCTGAATTTAAAATAAATTATTTTTCTAATTTAATGTTTATTTTATTTCAAGTAATGCAAATATTTTGTACAGTTTTAGTTTTAACTCTTTTAGTACGTAAAGTTAAACAAAAAAAAGATGAGAAATGTTGGTTTGGCAACTATCTGAAATAAAATAAATTTACTTTTTATATTGAATGTATTTTTTTTTTTTTTGAAGCTATTTTTTGTTATTTTAGTTACTTTAATTACTTTGGTGAATTTCAATTTAGTGAAATTAATTAAGATATGTGTGTGTGTGTGTGTGTGTGTGTATTTATATATATATGTATATTAGTGCGCAACAATCACGATTAATCTCATCTAAAATAAAAGTTTCTGTTTATATAATATACGTGTGTGTACTGTGTATATTTATTATGTATATATAAATACACAAACATACAATATTTTACTAAATATATATATATATATATATATATATATATATATATATATATATATATATATATATATATATATATATATATAATATAGATTATATGAATATAAATATATACATGTAAAGATTTCCAAAATATATAATGTATGTGTGTGTCTTTATATATATTTTTAGTTGATTTTGATTGCTTCCAGTGTCCTCGTTTGTAAGTCGTTTTGGATAAAGGCGTCTGCTAAATGACTAAATGTAAATGTAAAGTAATGAATAGTTTTGGTTTTATTCATCAATAAATGCCCTGTTCTGAGAGAGAAATGAGTGCTTTAGCACAGAAACACTCACATTATTCTGTGAATGTGAAAGCTGAGAAGGAGACATCAGCAGAGAGTCAGAGTGAAAGAGAGCGACTGAACAACTGAAGGTCAGAGGAATGAACTCTTTAATTGCGTGACATAAATAACCAACTCATTTCTTCAGCCTATAATTGTCTGCCGGCGTGTGGAATCAATTACTGATCTAATACGACTCGTCTCTCGTTGTCACGTTCGTGTCAGAAGCGCTCCGTGGCAGAGTTTGCTCATTAGATGCTCTGCGTTTCTTGGCTGTAAGAAGGAAGTGTGTGTTTCTGTGGGCGGCTGAACTGAAGTGTGTGTGCTTGTGTGTTTTGGGAAGTTTCCATCCCTCAGCAGAGAGTGTGTTTTCTGTTTCATGTCTCGTAAGAGAGAGAGCCGTGTCCTGTACCATGAAACGCTTCGGGATGTTTGTGTTTTAACTGCAATATATATATTACTGAAAATGCAAGATGATGATCTCTTATCTTTTATAAGAATCCTGAACATGGCATTTCTACTGAGATGAAGCTTTATGACAAAAACTTTATTTACACACTTAAAAAAATTAATCTTTAAAATTGTGTCTTTCTTCCTCAAGGATCAGTGACTGTACGTTTTGTGATGAACTGTGTAAATGTTATTATTTTTATGTATAATTCTTTTGGTGTTTTCATAAGATTTCATCCACATTGTTTAAAAAGAAGCATTATATATATATAAAAAAATAGATATAAAATATATATAAATATCAAATTGTATATTATATTAAAATGCAGAAAAAATAAATAAATTCTATTTTATTTAAATTAATATTTTTAATTACAATTTAAAAGATTTGTTTTGTGTTTTAATAGAAATTACTTACTGTTTCGATGCTAAGTTATATATATAATATAAAATATATAAATATATACACACAAACACAAACGTGTAAGGTAATTTGGTGCTATTAATTATTTTAAAACAAATACAATAATAAAGAATATTCTAATTAATAATTCATGCCCCATGTATGGAGGACCAAACCTGCATAAATTACAAATAAATGCATACATGTAACAATTGGAAACTAGATTAAAAAAATAATAAATTTAAAACAAATCTAATTAATTTGTATTACCTTTATGTATTTATTTTTATTTATTTATTTATTTTTTACTTTCAAATTTCTGCAGGTTTGGTTCTCCATAGCCATGGCCCATTTGTAAATTAAAGTATGATAAAGAATTATCCAATTATTGGAGCAGTTCAAGCATAAAAGCTATGCATGTTTTCATAAATTCTGCTACAATGTTAAATGCATCTCACTTAAGAGACATATTTTGAATTATAAACATGCCTGATGAACTAGAGATGTCCACTTGACAGATCTGCATGATCTCTGTGTGTCTCACAGATCGACTGCTCGGGACGTTCATACAGCAGCCGATGCTAAACATGGTCCGAACCACACTGAAAGGTAAAAAAACATCCAGAGAGTAACTTACAGATTTCACTTCCAGTGTTGGGGAGTGTTACTTTTAAAAGTAATGTATTACAATTTGTGTTACTCCCCTAAAAGTAACTAATTACGTTACTTAGTAACTTTTTATGGAAAGTAATGCGTTAAGTTACTTTTGAGTCACTTTTTAAATCTGGGCAGGGCTTGCTCACTTTTCAGAATAAAAGTGAAATAAATACGACTCTGTAAATTCATGTCTGTACAGTAGAGCGCAGCTTTAACAAATTGCATGAAGAATATAAGACGGGTGAAGAAAGTTCAACACTATTCAGCAATGACAAAAATGAAACATAAATGTGTCCTTTTTGCTTAGTTTGGTTGAATTAGATCATCACAGGTCAGCAGCAAAGAAAGTTAAATAAAATGTGATTAAATACACAATAATATTAAATAATGTCTTATTTAACATATTTAATTATTGCAGGTTTGCGTCATATTTAGCGTTGCTATTGTTCAAATTGTATCGATTCCAATGTGGTTAAAAAATTATATCAAACATATTTATCCTGTGCCTCATTATTGCAAAACATTTAGTTGCAGCTGAAAACAATACACAAAAATCAGTAGGCCACATAAAAACTGCAAAGAGCTGCAAAATCACGTGAAATTTTTGAATAATAATCAAGTGTCTGATTCCTGAACTTAAGTTTCCTGAACTTAAGTTTCCGATTGCTGAACTTAAGTTTCCGATTACTCAACTTGAATATTCGATTACTGATTTTAAGTATCTGATTCCTGAACTTAAGTGTCCTGAACTTAAGTGTCCGATTACTGAACTTAAGTGTCCGATTACTGAACCTAAATATCTGATTCCTGAACTTAAGTGTCCTGAACTCAAGAATCTGATTACTGAACTTAAGTGTCCTGAACTTAAGTGTCCGATTACTGAACCTAAATATCTGATTCCTGAACTTAAGTGTTCTGAACTCAAGTATCTGATTACTGAACTTAAGTGTCCTGAACTTAAGTGTCTGATTACTTAACTTAAATATCTGATTCCTGAACTTAAGTGTCCTGAACTCAAGTATCTGATTCCTGAACTTAAGTATCCGATTCCTGAACTCAAGTATCTGATTCCTGAACTTAAGTGTTCTGAACTAAAGTGTCCGATTCCTGAACTTAAGTGTCCAATTCCAGAACTTAAGTGTCCTGAACTTAAGTATCCGATTCCTGAACTTAAATATCCAATTCCTGAACCTAAGTGTCCTGAACTTAAGTGTCCAATTCCTGAACTTCAGTGTCCGATTCCAGCACTTAAGTGTCCTGAACTTAGGTATCTGATTCCTGAACTTAAGTGTCCAATTCCAGAACTTAAGTGTCCTGAACTTAAGTATCTGATTCCTGAACTTAAGTGTCCAATTCCAGAACTTAAGTGTCCTGAACTTAAGTATCTGATTCCTGAACTTAAGTGTTCTGAACTAAAGTGTCCGATTCCTGAACTTAAGTGTCCAATTCCAGAACTAAAGTGTCCTGAACTTAAGTATCCGATTCCTGAACTTAAATATCCAATTCCTGAACCTAAGTGTCCTGAACTTAAGTGTCCAATTCCTGAACTTCAGTGTCCGATTCCAGCACTTATGTGTCCTGAACTTAGGTATCTGATTCCTGAACTTAAGTGTCCAATTCCAGAACTTAAGTGTCCTGAACTTAAGTATCTGATTCCTGAACTTAAGTGTCCAATTCCAGAACTTAAGTGTCCTGAACTTAAGTATCTGATTCCTGAACTTAAGTGTCCAATTCCAGAACTTAAGTGTCCTGAACTTAATTGTCCGATTCTAGAATTGGAATCAATTTTCGATTTCCCAACCCTATTCATATTCTGATTTAGCTTTTTAATTTTTACTCATTTTGAGGAATACTGAATCTTTTTCTTTTTTTATTAAAAAGCAATGCATTACTTTACTAATTACTTAAAAGCATAATTACATTAACTTGAGTTGCTTGTAATGTGTTCCCCCTGACACTATCAACTTCACCCAGAAGTGATAATGCATTCATCATTTACAAACCTCTACGACTATCTTTCTTCAGCTGAACATTATGATCGGAAATCCAGTACGTGATATTCAAGCCTTGACTTTTCCGTACTTCAAAATTAATTTCTCTTTTGCAGATCACAAAGACAGTAAGAAGGATAAAGTGAGCCGGAGCATGTCTCTCACAGGTCCTGGACCAGTCAAAGGTAAAGACTCTGAACTTTAAGTGCTGTACGCGATCGTCGTGAGTTTGTGAAGCATCGGTGTGTTTCTCTGCTGCAGTGACGGAGTCGTTCTCATGGGAGGAGTATTTGAAAGAGACCTCGTCTGATCCTGCTCCTCCCGGCTGCTTCAGACAGGTGAGGCGATGATGGTTCGGCCGTCTTTAAAGAGCATTTCAAGTTATTTTAAATAAAATAAAAATAAAAACACTTTAACCCTGTATTCTTGTGGCTCAAGTGAAAGAACATTGTGTTAGCAGCGCAAGGTTGTGGGTTCGATTCCCAGGGAACACATGTTAGGTTTAAAATGTAGCCTGAATGCACTGTAAGTCAAGTGTCTGCTAAATGCATATATTTAATTTTAATTTAACCATTTCCTCCATATTTTCACTATATCAGATGGTATGAGCCATAAAAGCCTGATGGATCAAATATGACACACACACAAAAAACACACATGCTAACTTTAGCTTTTTTATCACTAGCAGTGAGAAGTTTCTGAAAAGAAACGATACATTTTTTAAAATATATATATATATAATTATTTTTAATGAAATAACTTTACTATTATAAATAACTGCTTTTTATTTTAATATTTTTAATGTAATTTATTCCTGTATTTTCAGCATTATTACTTCAGTCTTCAGTGTCACATGATCCTTCAGAAATCATTCTAATATGATGATTTACTGCTCAATAAAGATTTATTATTATTATTATTATTATTATCAATATTCAAAATAGTTAAGCGCATTTTTTTCAGGATTCTTTGATGAATAGAAAGATTCAAAGATCAGCATTTATCCGATCTAATAGAATTAATTATTTTGATGCAGAAAATACAGCTTTTTGATCACAGGAATAAATTACATTATAAAATATATTCATATAGAAATCAGTTCTTTTAAATAGTAAAAATCTTAAAATTTTTTACTGCTCTTGCTGTATTTTTTTATCAAATAAAAGCAGGCTCGGTGAGCAGAAGAGTCTTACTGTTCAAAATCTTTTGACTCGTAGTGTATATTTTTTAGATTGGTATTTTATAATCAATAATAATTCAAATGCAAACCTATCAAAATAATGAATAGTATGTTAATACTGAGTGTTTGTTCTCCAGTCTCGGATTCCTCCCTCAAACGAGTTCAAGGTGGGGATGAAGCTGGAGGCCCGGGACCCTCGTAACTCCACCTCCACCTGCATCGCCACGGTGATGGGCTTGATGGGCGCGAGGCTCCGCCTCCGTCTGGACGGCAGCGACAGCACCAACGACTTCTGGCGATTGGTCGACTCCGCCGACATCCAGCCAATCGGAACCTGCGAGAAGAACGGAGACATGCTGCAGCCGCCGCTGGGTACGAGTGATGTCACTTCCTCTCAACAGCTAATCTTAGAAGAATGAATCATCTAATGCTGAGTCAGTGTTTTACACAAACAAGTGGACAAATATAGCAGCTGCGTGTTATTTCCATAAGGCTGTTTTTCAGAGCGCTCGTCCGTCTTCATTTTTAGCTTAATTTTCCACAGGTCTGTGTTACTTGAGTATCATTATAACACCACCGTAGTCTTAGTTTTTTGTTTTCGGTTTCATTTTAGATTTTCTGTTTCCATTTCTTTTTTTAGAGTATGTTTATTTAGTTTTTATTCATGTTTATGTCAAACAAGTGTAGGTTTTTTTATGTTTTATTTCAATTAACGTAAATTATATCCTCTTCTTTAATGTTGCCTTTCTTCCGGTTTTATTAGTATTTATTTATATTTATTTTAATGCTCATATAATATAATTCATAATTATATATATATATATATATATATATATATATATATATATATATATATATATATATATATATATATATTTTATTTAATTTTTTTATTTTTTTTCATGTTCAATTTTATTTGTTACTGTTTATTAAAATGTTTAGTTTTATTTTAGTTTTAGAGATTTTAGTACATCATCTTAAACTAAACAAAAATTAAATAATTTAGCTTTGTTTATTCTCTCGTTTCCCATCATTTTAATTTTAGTTTACATTTTTAGTTTTAGTTTTTGCAATTTTACTGTGTATTTTAGTGTTTTCTATTATTTTATGTTTTTTTTTTGTTGTTTGATTTTAGCACTTCATCTTAAACCGAACAAAAATGTAAAATTTTCCTTTGCAACTAACTGAAATATATATATATATATTTCTTTCTTTTTTATTGCTATTAATGTTTGTTTTATTTCACGTGACAAATGTTTTTCTGTATTTATTGTTAATTTTAGTTAACGATAATAGCAATTAAATAGAAATTACATCCTATTCTCTAATGTCACCTGCCTTCCTGTTTCAATTAATACTTATAATAATAATATAATAATATAATAATTAAATAATTAAATATAATAATTCTTATATTTTATTACTACCTTTTAGAATGTGTAGGTTTAGTTTTTTTATACCTATTTAGACTTTATTAAATGTAATTTCTGTTTTACTTGTAGTAATATTAGTACTTCAACTTAAACTAAATGAAAATATTATTTTTTAAATATATTCCATTAGATTTTTACACTATTTTAATTACAGTTTTTTTTTTTTTTTAGTTTTTTTTTATTTATTTATTTTATTTATTTATTTATTTTTTACAACATTGGTCTGTTGCAGGAAATTATATAGTCTTTTCTCATTTTACTTCCTCTTTTGCCGTCTTCCACTTTGGAGATGAATGTGATCACACTGGAGCAGAATCACTGATAATAACTGCGTCTCTCCCTCGTGTCCTCAGGATTCAGGATGAACGCCTCGTCGTGGCCCATGTTTCTCCTGAGGACCCTTAATGGAGCAGAAATAGCACCTGCCACGGCATTTAAAAAGGTTCTGGACCTCTTCAGAGAGAGAGTCACATCATGCAATCACATTAAAAGGGTTTTCTGACACTGACGCTCTGTGTTTCCGGCAGGAGCCGCTGCGGCCGCCTCAGAACGGCTTCAAGCCCGGCATGAAGCTGGAGGCTGTGGACAAGAAGAACCCGTACCTGATCTGTCCGGCCACCATCGGCAAGGTGAAGGGGGAAGAGGTGTTCGTGATGTTCGACGGCTGGAGGGGGGCGTTCGATTACTGGTGCCACTATGACTCCAGGGACATCTTCCCCGTGGGCTGGTGCTCGGTCACCAAACACAGCCTGCAGCCGCCCGGAAACAGCAGTGAGTGACCGCTTCACAAACCTTTACTCTGTACTTCAGAAACTCTCTTAGAGGGTCGTATTCGCTCTGAGATGAGGAATCGGTGAAGAGAGAGAGATTGCTGTCTAATCAGCCAGTATTGTCTTTAATAGCATGCATAGCACTTTATCTTTTATAACATGGGATTTTGATCAAATATATTCATTCTTGATTTTTATAAAATGTTGCAAAAAGATGCAATTTTTTTTTTTTTTTTTTGTAAAGCATGTAAAGTAAATATCTTTATTAGAAATCTGGTGTGGAGCATGCCTCAGATTCACGCAATGTTGTCAGCTTTTTTTCCCTCTTACATGTTTGCATCTCTGAGTTTTGGTCTGGGAAGGTTGTAGGTTAATATCCCACCAAAGCCATAAAAAAAAAAAAACATAAAGAAAAAAAATAAATAAAAACCAACTAAAAATGAAAATAAACACTACATATTACATTTTTAAAAAATTAAGTAAATAATTAAATTACATTAAATAAAGCAGAAAAACCCAAAATTGATGTACTAAAATATGTATGTAACTGAAATAAAGTTAATACTAAATAATAATAAAAATGACAAAAACACGGAGCAAAATTACTAAAAAATAAAAATAAATAAATAAATAATCATAAACAATATCATATCATAATGATAACATAGCACTGGACTGAACCTGGTGAAAAGTCAACTTAGATAAAGCTTAATGGATTTTTAATTTGGTTTAGCAAACTTATTTTATTTCAGCTAATTGTCAGTGCAACATTTCTCATTCCCTCAAAACTAAAACTCATTAAAAAAAAATAGATAGATAGATAGATAGATAGATAGATAGTGGGATAGATAGATAGATAGATAGATAGATAGAGAAATATTCAACAAAATTGCCCCAATTACTAGAATGTTAACTAAAATTCAAATGAAAACAGAAAATATAAAAATAAAAACAAATTCAAAATATGAAAAACCATAATACAACAAATTGTTAGTCAAGATGAATGCAGTTGTTTTCATTAATCATTAGAAGACAAAAAGTTACTTAGTGCATCAAAACTAAATGCCTTGACGGCTTACTGCTGTAAAAAAAAAAAAAAAAAAAGTTAAGAACTAAAACGAGTAAAACTAGAACTGAGATAAAAATAAATGAAAGCCAAATGGAAGTGTAAAAATAACAAAATAATGTTATTACTTAAAAACTGGAATTCTATTTTTAAAAAGGTAACTCAAAATAGTATAAGTACTGTGATATCATATAAATAACACTAAAACGCCTCTGGTTCCTGTGCTTTTCTGTATTCTGGTAAAAAGGAAGAAAGTAACGAGGTGTAACTGCTTGTGTGAGCAGCAGGGCGCGCTACAGCTCTCTGAAACACCACCGTTTACCCAGAAACCCCCTCAGGATCACGTGATCCTCTGAGACGAGAACACTTTCCTTCAGTCTCAATCAAGGCTGTCTGTTTCTCAGAGAGGTTTTAAAGCGTCTTCCTTTACTCTTTCAGCCTTTAAAACTTAATGCAATCATCATTTGGTCTGTTCTGTGGTATGTTTCCATCTGGCCTAAACTAAAACCTCATCTGGCGTGAAATAAAATAGAAATATATTGATTAAAACAAAACGAAAAAAGAGTGAAGAAGAAGAATTTAATGTGATAGCTTCTGTGTTATTTAGAGCTATAATACATAATAATATTTTAAATTATTTGTGTTTTATTTTAAATTTTGTTTAAGTTTTAGTAATTTTGTTTTAAGCTTTTGTCATTTGTATTAGTTTTTTTTATATATATATTTCTATTTGTTTTAGTAATGTTAGTACTTCAACATTCACTCAGCTTCATTATTTGTTAACTATTACAGTATAAGTTAGGATTTTGAATTGATTTATTTTAGGTTTTATTATACTATATAATCTTTCATTTATATGGATTACATTTTAGTAAATTTGTTATATGCTTATATATATTTCTAACTTCAACTTTAACATATATTTTTTCAGTTAGTGGCCAATGCAACATTTCTCATTTTCATTTAAGTTGAAGCTTTTCATCTATAGTAATGATAATATGATTAATTATATAATTGCATCTGAGATTGATGCATCTGACTGGGTTTTCCGACTTGCGATCCATATTTAATCTTTTAAATTTTCACACAAAAATATAGCTTATGATTGGGATTGCCAGTATGCTAGATCTAGATTGCACCTACAGTATATTGTGTGCAATAAATAATGTAATTTTTGCCACTGAAGGTGAACATTTCACTCTCATATTAACAAGAATGGATCGTGAAAGTAATAAAAACGCTTTATTTGACTGAACAGAATCCAGAAACGTTTTATAATGATCTGTAAAATGAAACACACACTGAAGTCATGAATCAGCTTGGATTTGATCCAGATCTGGTGTTTTGAATGGACTCAGTCTGAGCCGTAGATGATGATATACATGTTTCCATTAATGTTCATTCGGCCGCAGCTGGAATTCATTTGGAGTTTGCAGAAAATTTCCCCAAATTATACAAACCTCCGGATCTCGCGTTGCAGTGTTTGTAATTCCGCGCCGCATGTTGTTCTGCGAATTACTGACATTTGTTTAAAGGATTTGTTTTGGATCTGGATAATATGGAATGACCTGCGCTGTTTGTTTTTTTGTAGCCCATCCAAGTAATTATGTGTAAATGAGATAATTAGCCAATGAGCCGCGCGGGTCAGGAGGGATTCGAGAGTTTGTGTGAAAATAAACAAATCGCACATCTGTGAGAAAAGATGGAGAATAACCAGAGAAATGGGACAGACGGAGAGGAAAAGTGGTAAGAGTGTTTACAGTAAAGACCTACGACTAGAAAAAAGCGTTTAACTGAAACACACACATCAGACAGACCAAAAACATTAAATGAGGAGTCTCTTCAGTTAGAAGTTTGCATGAAATGTTTTAATGAGCGTGGGATTATTTTCTGTGCTTTGTGGCATTCAGGTAGGACGTGCCTAATTTATAAAAAAAAATAATAACTGTAAATAATCAAGGATGCATTAAATTGATCAAAAGTGACAGTGAAGACATATATAGTGTAACAAAAGATTTCTATTTCAAATAAATGTTCTTTTGAATTTTCTATTCATCAAAGAATCCTGAAAAAAAATTCCATCACGATTTCCACACACACACAAAAAAAAATGTTTTTCAACAAGTTTTCTTGGATCACGTGACACTGAAGACTGGAGTAATGATGCTGAAAATTCAGGTTTTACCAGAGCAATCAGTTGCATTAACAATGTTTTTGTTGTACTGTACTGTAGGGTAGTGGGTCATGTTAAAACTCAAGCCTGTCTGTGTGATCGCTGCCATATGCTTGAGTAAAGCGTGTCAGATCTCTAGCAAACTCTTTTTCCTCCCGCACATCCTCTAATTTAGTTACTGGAGTTATTTAGGGGTAAACATGCACTCGTATCCACAGCCACACACTGATGACACACTCAGGGCCATATTTTAACGATCTGAAACGCAAGTGTCAAAGCGCGAAGCGCAAGTAACTTTGTGGGCGGGTCTCGGCGCTGTTGCTATTTTCCCGGCGGGATAAATGGCTCTTGTGCCCGGCGCAAATCTAAAATGGGTTGGTCTGAAGTAGCTTCATTATTCATAGGTGTGGTTTGGGCGTAACGTGAAATAAACCAATCAGAGCGTCATCCAACATTCCCTTTAAAAGCAGGTGCGCAAGTTCCATTATGGATTGCTATTATTATGGCGTATTTACCAGGCGCACGCCAGGAGCGGTTCACAGCCGAGGAGACTGATGTTCTTGTAAGAGCAGTGAAAGACAGAGAAGTTGTGTTGTATGGGGATGGGAGAAACCCACCCAAAATTGCGTCGGTTAAACAGGCGTGGGAGGAAATAGCCACAATTGTTTCATTTATTTTTTTCCTGGTTCTTGACGGACAAACCAATTTGTCAGATGTCCTTATATACATATATGTCTTGCTACTATTGGGCAAACAGGTCTGATCCTTCATTACTACAATTAGCCTGAATAATTTGTAAGCTAGATTTATGCAGCATGCCTATTTTTTCACATCTTCGTGGCACACCATAATGATTTCCGTCATCTCATGTGTTCATATTTTTTTAGTGTAACAATTTATGATTTGCAAAAATAACTGTTGCATCTGTGTAGATTACATGAGCAAAGTGTATGCGCGTTGTGCACGCTATACATTATGGTCAAGCTTGCGCCCTTAAAATAGCATAATGAACAACGCGCAGCGCGCCACTGACTTTAGACTAGGTTTTTTCTGGTCAGTGGCGCAATTGTTTAATGGAACAGCAAAATAGCACCAGGGATTGTATGCGCCGGAACACGCCTCCTTTTTTGCGCTGAACCGCCCAGGAGCGCAAGTTCATTCACTAGTTTAGCGACGTGCTTCTGTGGAGTGAAAAAAAGCGCGCTTTGCGTGGGTGCAAATTAGGAATGACACATGCGTCGGTGTACAAAGTCAATTGCGCTGGGTGCAAAATAGGGCCCTCACTGTGCATTAAAGGACAGTATGTGTTCAGATTTAAGTGTGTGTGTGTGTGTGTGTGTGTGTGTGTGTGTGTGTGTGTGTGAGAGAGCTTGTTTATGTGGTTAATGAGGACACAAATTTGTATAATGACATGGGTATGACACAGGTATTACAATGAGGAAGTGGTTTATGAGGACATTTTTAGTGTCCCTGTAATTCAAAATGCTTATAAATCATACAGAATTAGTTATTTTGAAAATCCAAAAATGCACAAAGTTTCCTGTGAGGGTTAGGTTTAGGTGTAGGGTTGGGGTAGGGCAATAGAAAATACAGTTTGTACAGAATAAAACCCATTACGCCTATGGAGAGTCCCCATAAACCACATATACCAACATGTGTGTGTGTTTGTGTGTGTGTTTGGCCGCACACTTTCCACGTATATTCTACAATATAAGGCTCCTGTTTATATAACAAATGGAGGCCATATTAAATATTATATGAGCTGTTCTGAATATGTTATATTAATTCTAAATGAAAGTATTTTATCTGCTATTTTTGTGATATTTGTTACTAAAATTTGGGATGTAGGTCCTGTTTTCAAGCAATAAATATCAAAGAAACATGCAATAACAGACTCTTTGTATGCATCACATTGTGACAGGTTCGTGAAATAATCAGATGCATGACACTGAGATTATACTGCCACAGTAATCTACCAAAATAATCTATATAACCATAAATTTACAATAGAACTTCAGTAATCAGACTGTAAAACCAAACTCATCAGACCATAACACCTAGTAATCTAACAATAAACATAACGAAACTACTTAACCAAGACTAGATAACCAAAATGATGACATAATATAACCACAACAATCAGACAACATTGCCAACACAACAATCAGACAATTAGATTGTGCAATATAATTAGACTATGCACAGTAACTGCAGTATTCAGACTAAATGACCATAAGTAACCACAATTATCAGACCATACCACCACAATAATCAGACTATATAGCCTCTATGATCAGACTATATAACCGTAAGTAGACTATATATAGTTACAGCAGTAATCAGACTATATAACCACAATAATTAGACTATATATAGCAACTGCAGTAATCAGATTATGTAACCACAATAATCAGACCATATAACCATAAATTTATTATAACCACAATAATCAGACTAACCATAAAAAATAGATTATATATAGTCACTTCAGTAATTAGACTATATAACCTCAATAATCAGACCATATAACCGTAAGTAGATAACCACAATAATCTGACTATTTAACCACAAAAAGTAGACTATATATACTAGTAACTTCAGTAATCAGACTATATAACCTCAATAATCAGACTATATAATCAAGATAAGTAGACTATATTTTGTAACTGCATGAATCAGATTATATAAGCACAATAATAAGACCACATAACTGTAAGTAGATGATATAACCACAGTAATCAGACTTTAACCATAATAAGTAGACTATAAAATAATTGCAGTAATCAGACTATGTAACAATCACTATGATCTGACTACATAACCACAATAATCAGACTATATAACCATAAGTAGACTATATATAGTTACTCCGGTAATCCAGACTATATAACGAAAATAATTAGACTATATATAGCAACTGCAGTAATCTGATTATGTATCCACAATAATCAGACTATATAACCATAAAAGTAGACTATATACTCTATAGTTACTTCAGCAATCAAGACTATAATAACGATAATAATTAGACTATATATAGCAACTGCAGTTATCAGATTATCCACAATAATCAGACTATATAACCATAAAAGTAGACTATATACTCTATAGTTACTTCAGCAATCAAGACTATATATGACAATAATAATTAGACTGTATATAGCAACTGCAGTAATCAGATTATGTATCCACAATAATCAGACTATATAACCATAAAAGTAGACTATATACTCTATAGTTACTTCAGCAATCAAGACTATATATGACGATAATACTTAGACTATATATAGCAACTGCAGTAATCAGTTTATGTAACCACAATAATCAGACCATATAACCGTAAATTGATTATAGCCACATTAATCTGACTATTTAACCACGAAAGTAGACTATATATAGAAACCACAGTAATCAGACTATATAACATCAATAATCAGACTATATAATCATAATAACTAGATTATATTTTGTTACTGCAGGAATCAGATTATATAACAAAAATAATAAGGCCACATAACTAGACTATATAACCACAGTAATCAGACTTTAACCATAATAAGTAGACTATATTACAGCTATGATAAGAAAAAAAAAATTTAAATATCCCTTTGTTTTTTTAATCTTGCAGTCGGTGTTTCAAAACCGGGTCCTACACCTTCCTCGTCCTCTTCCTCTAACCCTAAACCGCCCCGGCGCTCCATGCCGTCTCCTTACCGCCTGCCGACTCCTCTTCCTCAACTCCCTGTGCGGAAGGGCATCAGGGGACGGCGGCCAAAAAGCGAGACCCTCGCGCTGTTGAAAGCCCTGGCTGTTTCCACTGCAGCCCAGGAACTAGAAGATCAAGGAGAAGCCATGCCCCAAACCACGCCCATTTCCCAGCATCCCCTGCGTCCATACAAGAAGAGGGGACCTAAACCGGGCCACAAGGTAGCATTAAAGGACATTTGTGTGGATTTTTGAAGGGCTGTCACATTAGATAATGTTGTGGAGGGTGTCATTTGGTGAAATACTTTAGCAGATTGTGTTTTTGTTTCTCAGAGGAAGCCCAGACTCCTCCAGAGTGCCATGTCTATAGCAACTAGCTCAGACTCCAGGGTCCCCATGACTCAGATGCCCAGCGAGGGTCTCTCTCCTTTGGGATCCCCCTCATCTGTGGTGTCTACTGGTAATAAAATGAGCTTCTTTACAAATATACCTGCTAGTGTGCAACAAAAGAGAGGTAAATCTGACTTCTTGAACACAGTATGAATACATAACCAGAAATTTCTGTGTATAACCAGGCTATGTAGCCACAGTGGTCAGCTTGTTTTAACAGAGGTATCTAAACACAATAATTTGTTTACGTAACCATAAGAAGACTGTAAAAGTTAAGTGATCAAAATCCACAATTATCAGACCATAGGACCTAATAATCAGACCATATAACCAAATAGAGACAATATACCTAAAGTAAACAGACTGCATAACCAAAATAATCACACAACATAGTCACAGTGACCAGATTATATTATCTGACTAAATAACCACAATAATCAGACTATATTGAATTCAGACTTTAATATAATAATCAATAATAATCAGACATATATATCTACATTCATCCGATTTTGGAAACAAATTTATCAGACCATATCTCTTTAATAATCAGACTATATAGCCACTATGATAATACTACATAAACATAATAATCAGACAATGTGACAACAATTATCAGACTGCATAACTATAATAAGTAGACTATATACAGATTCTATAGTCACTTTGATAAGACTATATAACCACACTAATCAGACATTGTAACTACAGTAATCAGACTATATAACCACTTTGATCAGACTACATAACTACAGTAATCAGACAATATGACCAAAATTATCAGACTGCATAACCATAATAAGTAGACTATATACAGTAACTGCAGTAATCAGGCTATATAGCCACTAATAAGAGTAGATAACCATAATGATCAGACAGTATGACTACAATAATCAGACTATATAACCACCTTGATCAGATTGCATAGCCATAAGTAGGTTATATACAGTAATTGCAGTAATCAGACTATGTAACCACAATTATCAGACCACATGGCTTCTGTAATCAGATTATATAGCCACTTTGATAAGACTATATAACCACAATAATCAAACATTGTAACTACAGAAATCAGACTATATAACCACTTTGATCAGACTACATAACCACAATAATCAGACAATATGACCACAATTATCAGACTGCATAACCATATTAAGTAGACTATATACAGTAACTGCAGTAATCAGGCTATATAGTCACTAATAAGAGTAGATAACCATAATGATCAGACAGTATGACTACAATAATCAGACTATATAACCACCTTGATCAGATTGCACAACCATAAGTAGGTTATATACAACAATTGCAGTAATCAGACTATGTAACCACAATTATCAGACCACATGGCCTCTGTAATCAGATTATATAGCCACTTTGATAAGACTACATAACCACAATAATCAGACAATATGACCACAATTATCAGACTGCATAACCATATTAAGTAGACTATATACAGTAATTGCAGTAATCAGGCTATATAGCCACTAATAAGAGTACATAACCATAATGATCAGACAGTATGACTACAGTAATCAGACTATATAACCACCTTGATCAGATTGCACAACCTAAGTAGGTTATATACAGAAATTGCAGTAATTAGACTATGTAACCACAATTATCAGACCATATGGCCTCTGTAATCAGATTATATAACCACTTTGATCAGACTACATAACTACAGTAATCAGACAATATGACCACAATTATCAGACTGCATAACCATAATAAGTAGACTATATACAGTAACTGCAGTAATCAGGCTATATAGCAACTAATAAAAGTAGATAACCATAATGATCAGACAGTATAACTACACTAATCAGACTATATAACCACCTTGATCAGATTGCACAACCATAAGTAGGTTATATACAACAATTGCAGTAATCAGACTATGTAACCACAATTATCAGACCATACGGCCTCTGTAATCAGATTATATAACCACTTTGATCAGACTACATAACTACAGTAATCAGACAATATGACCACAATTATCAGACTGCATAACCATAATAAGTAGACTATATACAGTAACTGCAGTAATCAGGCTATATAGCAACTAATAAGAGTAGATAACAATAATGATCAGACAGCATGACTACAGTAACAGACTATATAACCACCTTGATCAGACTACATAACCATAATAATCAGACATTATAGCTGCAGTAATCAGACTATAAAACCACAATTATCAGACAGTTTTACTATAATAAAACCATGGTTATTTTTCGTAAGGGCACATAAACATTAAAGTAGACTAAACACAATATATATAAAATATATAACCACAATAATCAGTTTTAATTGGATTTGGTCATAATGTTTCTGTACAGTAATGTTTACACACGCCTGTCCTCTCCGTTTCCATTAGTGTGCGTATATGTGAACAAACACGGGAACTGTGGCCCACATCTGGACCGTAAACAGGTTCAGAGACTGCCGGATCACTTCGGGCCGGAGGCAGTGAATCTGGTTCTGCAGCAGACGGTTCAGGCCTGTCTGGACTGTGCGTACCAGCCCAAAGTGCTTCTGGGGTGCCTGCAGAGCCAAGGCGGCGGAGGAGAGGTGGTCAGAGGTACTGATGAGTGCTTAACAACAAATCTGATTCAGTCTGATTTTAAACACTCACAATAATGAAGTGCTGGTTTGTCTCTCTAGTCCGAACAGATGGTGGGAAGCGGCTGGTGAAGCTGCCGTCAGCGTCGAGCGCCGGGTTTGTGTTGCGCTTCTTGGAGCGAGTGTGTCGACACCTTCAGTGTGATAATCTGTTCAGCAGTCAACCGTTCAGTCCACACAACACCTACGACCGCGCTAAATCAGGTACATTTACAGGCTCAGACTGGCCACAAGAGTGTCTGGTATTCTGATGCTGTGAATTGAAGTTGCTTAAGTTGTTAGGCCAAATGTTAACTAATGTATTGTTAACTAAAACTATTAAAAATCATTTTTGTTTGAAGAGGAAAGTAAATATTAAATAAAATACAAGGTAAAAAATGAACCAAAATAAATGTATATCAATACAAGACGTTTCAAAATATTAATAAAATAAAATAAAATTTATGAAATAAAATTTATGAAATAAGACACTCTAAATTTTAATTACAATTAAACAAATAAAGAAATCTAAATATTTATACATCCTAAAATAGTATATAAAAAAAAATCGATTAATTAACTAAAACTTAAATAAATTATGAAAATAAGCTAATTTAGAATATTCATAAATACATAATGGTGTATAAATAGTACTAAAACTAAATAAAATGACAAACGCAAAATTATTACAAAAAAAACGGAAAACTACCAAAACCAAATTTAAATGAAACTGAAAGTAAAAACTAATATAGAATATTAATAAATAATATAATTGTTTCAAAAGAATACAAAAAATGTCAAAACATTAACATTTTAACAAAGAAAATACTAATGAAAAATTAAAATATTAAATATAAAATTACGATTAAAAGCTCATTAAAAATATTTATTCTAATTAAGAATAAATAATATAATACTATATTAATAATACAAAAAATATGGAAAATGACAAAGCACATAAAAAAATTAAATCTGATAAGATAAAAATAAAAGCCAATTTAAAATAGTAATAAATGAATTAGTATATATTGTAAATAAAACTAAGAACTAATAAAATGACAAAAGCAACGCCAAACTGTAAAAATATTAATATCATACTATTATAATACTATTAAACTGGTGTGTAGATAATACTAAAATAACACTGATGACAAACGTCTAAACTCTTTTGTGTCATTCTTACAGATTTGAGAGTAAATGACTGATGATTATGTTATTTTTGATGTCATATGTTTTGTGTAGTTAAAGAGGAGATGTTGTCAGACGGTCCGTCTCTGAGCAGAGGTGTGAAGCGGATCTCCAGAGACTCTCCGCCGTACTGCGCTCCTCTCTCCCCGAAGCTCCTGCACACAGACACACACCCATCAGAAGGTACAGCTAACACAGACACACACACACACACACACCCGTCAGAAGGTACAGCAAACACAGACACACACACACACACCCGTCAGAAGGTACAGCAAACACAGACACACACACACACACCCGTCAGAAGGTACAGCAAACACAGACACACACACACACACACACCCGTCAGATGGTACAGCAAACACATAGACCACCGAATATAAAGAGGGACCAGAATTTCTGTTGAATTATGAAGAGTGTGTGTGTGTGTGTGTGTGTGTGTGTAGCGGAGACTCTTCCTCCAGAGCAGAATGGATTACTGAAGGAGCAGCGCTTCATGGACTCCGCCTCTAATTCCATGACGCCCCGCCCACAGACTTTGAGAAGCACCTCAGAGTACCAATCACCACCCAGCAGCCCGTATTACCACGGCAACGGCCCGCCTCTACGCAGACAGGCCTCCAACCCCGTCACACAGACGCACAGACGAGTGGAGGGTGAGACGTCACTGAGATGATATCTAATATAATTATTAGATATTTATTTCAAGTTGTAGTTTTTTTTTTTATGTCAGTATTTTTATTCATTTATATTTTCAGTATAGTAAATGAACTATGAAAATGAGAAATAAAGCTGAAATAAAATTTCAAAAAAGCTTTTTATGGGATTTAGTTTCAGTTAGTAATAATAAACCTGTTGCAGACCCATATAATCACAAATCAGCTGTCATTAGAACCGAGAGTCAGAATTGTTTTATTATTTAAATGTTGTAAATGTTTTCATTATAAATAAAAAATAAATGATTTAAAAACAAAATTTCTATAAATAAATTAAATAAAAAAATAATTATGAAACAATAAAAAAATACAGATAAATATTAAATATGTCATGCAAGTGGTAAATTATTGAAATATTGACTTAAAATCTCTTAAAATCAAGAAATTATTTCAGTATTACATGTATTAGTATATATTTATGTGCATGCTAATGTTTTCTTTGTGGTAAATACTGCTCAGATTTTTTTTGTAAATTTAATATAATATTAAATGAGTATAGACTTTATTCACTTTAATATTGTTGGAGATAGATATATTTTAGTATTATATATGTACATGTATATATATATATATATATATATGATGTACACATACATTTAGCAAAAAAAAAATATTTATACTATTTATATTTATTTGCATGCCGTTTTGAATGTCTATTGTTGTAAAATAAATCATTTGTAAAGCATTTCATTCACTGCATCATAAAAAATAGATATTTTTTCACGTGGTTATTTAATATATGAACCATTTTAGTATCAAAATGTTGACAGAAATAACCATATTAAAATATATATTCTATTTCAGAAGAGCACATCTTGTTTTTTTTCATGTTACGTCACCTTTAAGACCTTCTTCACATCTCTGTAACGTTTCAGATACGTCTCAGAAAACCTGACAGAAGCATCAAAGAAGAAAACAAATTACATAATCACGTTAGCATCTCTCTTTCTCTCTCTCTCAGCCGCCAGCTCCACCACGGGTCCTGAGACACCGGCTGACCTTCCCAGAATCCCCGGCAGGAGCCCGTCTTCCTGGTCCATAGAGGAAGTGATGCAGTTTGTGCGGGATGCAGACCCAACAGCGCTGGCTCCACACGCAGAGCTCTTCAGAAAACACGTCAGTGGCCTTCACACCAGTTTACTCCTTTCTTTAGTGCTAGTGTTGAAATAGTGTGCAATCTCACATCTAGGTTATGGGTTCAGTTCTCAGGGAATGCATCAAGTAATGCATTTAAAAAAAAAAACTTAAATGCAATGCAAATCACATCTGCTAAATGCACAAACGCATACAAACACAGAAAAGTGAGCATTAATCAAACCCGCTCTTCTAAAATATTCTCTCGATTGCATTATGTGTGGGGAGCCTAACTCTTATTAGCAAATATGTTCATTCATGAAGTTTATTTTTGAGTAAATTTAATTATTGAAATGTCGTTCAATACAGATTTTCTCAAAAATCTTTAAAATATTATTTATTAATAAAAAATAATATTATCAATAAATAATTATTTACTATAAAATTATAAATAAATAAAAAACACATGTATTTTTTATTTTATATTTACTGCTGACTGGTTTTGTATTTGCATTAAGTAGGTTGCAGCACAGTAAAATAACAAGCAGAGTCTAAAAGTAATCATTCAAATGAATCAAAAATCTTTTTTTAACATACTATAATTTGGGACATACTAATTCTATTTTTTAACACTATTTGTGACCCTGGAGCACAAAACCAATCATAAGGGTCAATTCTTTTGAGAATGAGATGTATGCATCATCTGAAAGATGAATAAATCATCTCTCCATTGATGTCTGGTTTATTAGGAGGACAATATTTGTCTGAGATGCAACTATTTGAAAATCTGGAATCTGGAATTTTGAAAAAAATCAAAATTTTGAAAAAAAAATAATCTTTAAAGTTGTCCAAATGAATTCTTAGCAATGCATATTACTAATCAAGAATTATGTTTTTATGTATTTACTGTAGGAAATGTACTAAATATCATTATCCTCATTATTTTTGGATATTATCCCAAATTTATCATTTTTATTTATACAATGTATTATTGTCTATAGCTACAAATATACCCCAGAAACTTATTTTTTTTTTAGTATGTATGTGAATAGTATTTTTAGATAGTATGTGAATTGGGACAAAGCACCCGTCTCATGAATAACTGAAAATTCCGTGTTTGGCGTGGAAAGAGTTAACTGTGTTAAAACTCCGTCTGCAGGAGATCGACGGGAAAGCTCTGATGTTACTGAGGAGCGACATGGTGATGAAGTACATGGGTCTGAAGCTGGGACCGGCGCTCAAACTCTGCCACCACATCGAGAGACTCAAGCAGAGCAAGCAGTGAAGCAGCACACGGACAGAACACACTGATGGGAAACATTAACACACACACCTGCAGCCAGAGCACACTGTGAGGAACTGAACATTAGTGCCGTTCTCTGGGAAAGACCGGTGCGTTGGGGATGCCATCTCGTCTCCCCAAAGACTCAGACGCTTCACGGGCCGATCAGCTCACCGATAGTGCTGGTGTTTGAGTCTGGCGTTGGCTATTTATCGCTCTACCTCCCTGTGACGTCATACAGCTGTTTCTGGAATCACTTACAGCCACATGAAAACGTTTCATTTGTGTATTTTAGTTCCAACAAAACACGTCATGTTTCGTAACCCTAAAGGAAAAGTTCGGCCAGTCGTCATTATTTACAGTCCAAACCCGTGCTACTTTGTTTTTTTCCGTCGAACACAAAAAGAGACGTTTTGTAGAATGTTCACGCTGCTCGTTTTCATGCAGTTCTGCTACATGGGCGGAATCATTTTTGACCAGAAAGACGCTTTAAACTTTTTCTTTTCGTTTGGTTGGAGATTTAAGTGTGTTCAGAGGTAAAAAATTACTTTAATGTATGGAAGATTACGTCAAAATAATATTAATAGCATAGTTTGGAACAAATAGATTTAAGTAAATCGCATCAGAACGATAAAAAAAAATGTAGGCCTAAAAATTACATTTATGTTTTTGAATTGTACATCGAATTTCCATCGTTCTGGATTACACAGTTTTAATTTTAATATAATAATAAACTTAATGCAATTTATATTTGTCAAGTCATGCATGAATTAAAAAAACGGGACAGATTTTTGCCGTCAAAATCATGCCATGGTTATATTTGAATATTTGAATATTTTCAAAATCCATTTAGACTCAGCATAAACTGATAATTGTGAAAACAGTTACATTTATTCAGTTTAAAAGTATAAACAAAGTTAAATGTGACGAGTGGAACAAGCAATATACTTGATCAAAATTATATATATATATATATATATATATATATATATATATATATATATATATATGTGTGTGTGTGTGTGTGTGTGTGTGTGACCCTGGAGCACAAAACATTTTTCCAATTTTTTTCTGGAATTTGACGGTGCAAAAAAATCTAAATATTGAGAAAATCATCTTTAAAGTTGTCAAAAGAAGTTCTTAGCAATGCATATTACCAATCAAAAATTAAGTTTTGATATATTTACAGTAGGAAATATACAAAATATCTTCATGGAACATGATCTTTACTTAATACACTAATGATTTTTGGTATAAAAGAAAAATCTATGATTTTGACCCATACAATGTTTTTTGGCTATTGCTATAAATATACCCCAGCGACTTAAGACTGTGCTCCAGGGTCACATTAGTTATTAATTAGTGCTATTAAATCAATCTGACCCATTTTATTTATGTACTGTATGACTGACACATATGCATCACATTGTTTATTAATGTTAAAACTGTGAACTCTAATCTTTTACATGCAATTTAAATACATAAATCTTACATGTAGGCCTTTTTAGTAATGAAATACTGTGAGAGAAACGCGCTTCTGCTTTTAAAAAACCTCAATATCAAAAGTTTTATCATGTCGTGTATCTACTCTAGTTTTCAGTACACTGTGTTTTTCCTATATCGCTATGTATTTTCTCTTTCGACTCTGGAGTTTAGTCTGGAGTGTGTATGTCCCAGAGCGTTGTTTTGAGGAGATAATGCTTTCGAGATAACGCTGTTTGAGTTGGCCTCGGGTTTGTTACAGAAACTCGTCGAGCTCTTATCTGGGGAATGTTTGAATTGACTTGTGTTACGAAGTCACTGAACAGTATTCAAGAGACCGAAACGCAGCATTCGATGAGGAAATGAACGAGAGAATGGGAAAGTCGTCAAAACTGGTTCATTTCAACGAAGCGTCCCTGTAGACGGTTCATTAGAAATATCACTAAAGTAGTAGGAATGTGACGTGAGTAACTCCGGCTTTATCTCGAAGTTTCTGTTGATATTTGATCATTTTCATTGATAGATCAGACGTCAGTGGCGTATTATGTATGGGTTTAACCATAAAACTCAGCAACAGGAATGTACAATTTTGTAGAGAAGAAATATTTTAAGCTAAACACGTTGTGTATGGAGGTGGGAATACGTTACGTTAGGTCACGAGGGGCTGTTTATCTCGGATTCGTTGTTTAATATACCTTGTACTGCCTTCCAGCGCTTTTTAACGGGAGGATACGTCCATTTTAAATAGCTATGTTCAAATTGCCTTGCTTTACTTTGAGACTTCTCAGGTTTTTTTCCCCATCTTTTGTAGCGTAGCATTTCAAGTTAGACGTGAATGTGATCGTTTAGACTCCTTTTTGTAAAAAAAATAATAAACAAAACAAAAAAATCACATGTATTCGTAATGTTGTGCCATATAGATTCATCGATGATTGAATATCAACACCTGTTATGAAAAAAAACACCCACACGTGCTTCGATCTTGATACCAGAGACGTTTTTAATCATGAACTTTTTAAAGCTAATGCAATTCGTCATGTACACATTTTCAACGATACAAATAATAAATAAATAATTTAAAACATCACCAGACTCGGTTTCATTCTTTTACCCATTCAGTGGTTCACAAAAGCTCTTGATGTTAAAAAAAACTCATACTTAAATACTTACAATTTCAGGGTCGTCTCAACACAAATTAATTCATATCATAGAAACGGTTATTGTTTATTCATTAAACTAGGTGTTCATGCTAACTGTTTATTGTGAAAATCTGAGAAAAGTGAGAATATACTGCATGCTAATATCACATGCTGGAAAATGATTTACAACTGCCAAATTTTGACGAAGTCTTACATTCTTAAATTAAGATGCATTGAATTTGTGTTTTGAAAAAGTTATCCAAATTTAGTAAGACTTTGCTTATACCAAAAACCAAAGAGTTAAGAAAAATAAGCCTATTTAAAAGAACACGTTTATTTCTCTTGCTCCATTGGCAGATCACTTGTTTTAAAGTCATTTAATCTTGATTTAAGAAGGTTTAGATATTTGTACAGGAAAACTAGACAAAAACTAAGGACTAACACACTTTAGTGCTGACATTAAAAAAGAAAAAGAAAAAGAAAACAAGTAAATTTGCACAGCAGTTAATCAGATGTATTTGGTGTGAACTCTAAAACCCAATACTTGAATCAACTCTGAAAATGGAAGAAATCTGTTAAGCTGATCGTTTGGGAAAGTTCTACATGAAAACCTTTCCTGGCTCAATGTGAACTATAAAAGACGCCTTCCTGGTTTTCCTTCTGAAAGAATTCCTATAAGCAAACACGCAAACACGAGACGGCACATTTCATACTGACATGTCAAATAAATCCTGCCTTGCTTTCATCTATCTTTCTGTGCACACCACTGATGGTGTCTTGAAGTTCATTTTGATTCTGCTGAACGTGGAATGAAGTCTCTTCTGAGCCACTGCATCATAATAGTACTGACTTAGTAAAAACAATAAATTATTTTACACAGAATCTTCACGTGTGACCAAATGAGACTCGTGTTGGTTTGACTGTGGAGAGGATCTTACAGATGGGGTGAACTTGCATGAAGTATGAAATACAACACCTTAAATAGAATCACATCGTATTTACTGAGTTTACTCCTGTTGTTATAAAGGATATTTTGGGTAAAGTCACAAAAATGGCCAAGAACATGCACCCAAATATTAAAAGATCTAAAATAAATTATATTTATTTAAGAATTTTATTTATTATTATTAATTTTAAGAAAATGAATATAATTCAGTCCGATCTGAATTTTTTTGCATGCATATAATTTATCATAAACACCATTTTCCATCCAAATTCTTGTTATTATAAATGCACAAAAAAGGATCAATTAAAATTGTAAAGGATTTATACATTTTGGCAGTATTTTAACTTTAATGCTGCTTTAAATTAAAAAAAAAAAAAATATTAGTCATTTTGTGATCAACTAAACACAGTAACTGATATTGAGAAATGTAATATATATATACACATACATATAATTTCTTATTATGATGGAAAATGGTTTTATGATAACTATCGTAATGAAAAAAAGCCAAAAAAGGTCCTCCAAAATAGGTCTAGAAAAGAGTTTCTATTAATCTACTTAAAGCAAAATCTAATTTCTTTTAGATCTTTTCTTTTTTGGATGCAATATGACTTGTTGGCATGTTCTTGACCATTTTGTGAACTTTACACAAAATATCCATTTGAACAACAGGAGTAAACTCAGTAAATCAAGTGGCGCTTATATATATATAACCATCTAGACACAGAATAATGAGAGAGAAATGTGTTTAGTAGTCATGAAAAATCACAATTTTTATCTTAAATAAAATGGGTTTTATATACTGTATGCACTTATGGGGCTAATTTGTCTGATTCAGTGTTGAGTTTGTGATGTGGAGTCTGTCAGCTGTAACACAGTTTTAATAAGATGATTACTAAACTGAGATGATCAAGAGGTTAATGAGAGGGTGGAAACCTGTGGTTCAATACACGCCCTCATGCTATCAATATAACCACCAGCCACATGAAAGCAACAAAAACACTGATTCTGTGCCATAAAGCAGCATTCATAATCCACAATCAAATTATTTTTGAATGCTTTAAAGTAAAAAATTTTTTTTAAAAGAGTGGCACTTAATTTTATCCATGAGAAATGTATTTGAAAATCATGAAAAGCAGGGGAATTAGGCTAGACCTAAAGGGGCGTTTGCAATGGGTTGTAACAATCACTATCACACACTTTTGAAGAGGTGTTTTGACTGGGACTGAAGGTCAAGTTCACCCTCGAGCATCTCCACATATTCAAATGGTAACACTTCTAATTATATCATTATTGCTATGACCTTTTATCCTGTAATGTTACTTGGCATTAAATATTCTGCATTATCTTTTAGCAACAGTAGCTTTAACATTGACTAAATAGCCTTAATATTAGCCAATTGCTTGTGCAACTTTGCTGACATCACCCAAGTTCTTCATTTTCATCAAAGATTAAAAAAAACTAGGAATAACATACACCGATGAATTTTGCACAACGTGACAAGTAACATGTATAAAGAAAACCAGGCTTACCCGAGAAAGAACTGATCTTAATGCTTGCTGAGGGATAGATGTATAAATTCGTACTCTTCACATCCATTGTCGGTAAATTAGCCATCTAAACACTGAAGGTATATTAGGATCATTAAAATCTGTACACTGTTGCAAGTGAAACTCTACTTGTGTGTTCACACAGCTGGCTGGCTATAACCTAAAAAAATTACTTTGAGTTGAACGCACGGTCATAAAAACAGCATTAATAAGCCATTTCACTCAGATTTGCTGTCGTTAGGGACAAACCCCCAATGATTATTTAGTTTTAATTTGGTTTGGGGCGGGGGGAAGGGAGGCTTTTTACCCCCCAAAGGGATGCTGATGAAAACTATGCTTTGTTGCTAGTGACAACCATTTCCTCCAATCATCAGATTTAATGAAACCGAGATCTGGGCTTTGCCAAGTCATTATCAGGCTGCAATGCTAACTGCTTACCCCTCGTGTTCTTCAAAGAGGATGCTCCGCTCCAGTGCCCCACTGATTAATACAGTGATTAGGGAAGCAAAAGTTCACGGTTCCCTTCTACAGTTCATTAGGACCAAAAATGGGAAACGTCTTGCACTCCAAGTGTAAACAGCGAGAGGAGAGCAAGAATTCAGCATATTAGCCAGACGAGAATTTGTCAGTGCTACACGTCGCGTTTCTCACTGACAGCTGGCCAGGTTTCAAATCAGATTTCATGCATATTAATGACAATGCAGATCACGCGTGATGAATCATTCATGAGGATGTGTGACCGAAATCAAAATGCATAGGAAGGGAGTCGAGTCTGGCGTTAATGCTAAAACAATCTCAGTAGTAGTGCAGTTTAGGCAGTTCAGATTGGTTCTTTTATACTTGGAGCATTTTCCTGTCGACTTTGTCTGATTGCTTTATAATGAATGGATCAAATGCCAACCGTAAGACCAGAAGCGGCCAGCATCAGTCTAAATCATTTGAACAGCTTGGAGAACAAGCTTTAGGCTTTATTTCTGCCAGGAATGCATTTATCATCATCATACCCAGGCTTAATTTCTCAGACCGGCTTTTTTCAAAGTAGTTATTTACCTAGCTACACCTCAGTCGCCATTTCATTGCTCATGTTTTCCCTTCTCACTCTGAAAGCAAGAGAGCATGTGTTATTTTCTGGGCAGAAATGCAGCCAGTCGCTGCTTCTTTATGGGCAGGATATGAATCTCCTGGGAGCTTACTTTCTTCAGTTTGATTCCTCTGTTTTTAGAGATCTTTTTGAGTGGGTCACTGGATTCTCCTCGCTGATCCCCTGGGACCCGGGGAGGTGCGGCAAAGCCCCCTTGACTGGCATCACGTTTGATGGAAAAGTTCTTTGTAGAAACGCCTGATAATCCTTTTAGCTTGCTGCAGAAGATGGCGGGCATGGCGTCTTTGACCGACACAATGACTTTGGCTGTCTGCGATGTGCTGACGATCTCGATATTTCCACTTCCGGTGAGCGCAGAGTCATGTACCGCCCCTGCCACTGTCCGACTGTGACCGCTATCTACCACCCACTTGTGCTGTCTGCTGAACTCTAGAGATGCTAAACCACTTAGCAGCTTGGTGTCTAGCTTCGGCGTGCAGTCTACTGGCCGGAGAACCCCAAGAGCCAAAGCCCCTCTGCTAACATCGTCCCCCAGGTGGCACACCCTCTCCCGCTCCGGGGCCAACGGACCATATGTGCTACAAGTCTGGATGCATGTCTTTCTTTTACTAGGTATAGACAAATCAAGGACATTGTCTTGCTGAAACGGCTGGATCCCTTGTGGCACATCAATATACATTGAAGGTTGAGGTGTCCTTATGGATAAATCTAGCACTTCTCCGTCTGTCACTACAGGGGACGAGCAAGAGTGAAGAGACTGTTGGACTACTGCCATTTCCTTGCTGGTGAATGAAAAATGAGGGGAGATGTCACTAGGTGAAGTTTGGGTGCTTTTGCTATAAGTACAAGCCCGTTTAGGGACATCTACCTCTGCCTTGGAGTCCTTGCAAGCGGAGACCGGGACTGGGATTGGCATTGGGATTGGAAGAGGCACTGGAAGTGGGATTACAACAGGATAGGGGACGAGCAAGGTGGCTGGAGGCACCAGAGGGCCTAATGGAGAGCTGTAGGGCTGCGAGAGAGGTGGAGGAGGAAGGAACGCAGAGCCAAGGTCAATTTGCGGGGAAGACGCTGGGTGGAAAGTAGGAGGAGAGTTGCCCTGGCCAGGGAAGAGGTCCTGCAAGATGGCTGCAAAGTTAGGGTTCTGAAGAAGAGTCAGTAGACTAGTATCCAACACTGGACTTGTGCCTTTCTGGTCCAGGACTGGAGGTGCTCCGAGAGCAAGAGATGGGTTTTGGCACAGGATGCTGTTCTGCAGTGGCAGGGCAGGACAAGTTGCCGTTTGTTGAAGCAATTGATGATTCAAATGTTGGAGGACTTGTTGTTCCAAGACCAGAGGTAGGGACACAGGACCCTGACTAGTCATCAGGTACGAAGTGGCCCCTGATTGTCCGACTTGAGGTCCAGCTGGTCCAGCAAGGATTGGCAATACCACTGGACTCTCCCCCAAGCAGATTGGCTGGAGCACAGTTGTAGCAACCTTCAGGGCAACACCGTTGGGAGACTCAGCAGCCGGGGTCACCACTGGGGTGGCTTGTATCGTTAGCAGGGGGGACATGGATCGCTTTGTTATGCTTGGTGTGCTGACACTCCATGTCTCTGGTGAAATAATTGGAGTGGTCTCCCCCTCTAGTTTCCCAACTGCATCAGTAGCGGCGGATCCACCATTGCAGACCTCTTCCTGAGGGTTTGCCATGTCTACGGCTACAGAATCTTTGTACGGCTCTTCCATCGTGCCTTGATTATGTAAATCTCTTTCAGGTGCTGCAAGTAGAAGATCTCATGGCTTTCTTCAGCACAAACCCTAGAATCAAATGGGAGAAGAGGATTAGTAGTTGGCAACAACGGTGTCGATTTAAACCACAAAACTCAACATAGGAATTGTTGGTAAACTTTCATAATCTGTTAAAACCTTACCTGTCCTCTATAACCTAATACCCAAAGCTAACAAGGGACCAAAGAGGCATTGTTTCCTTTCCAGCTAAAAGTTCAACCATCTGTTTTCGTCCACCAAGAGCTGTAAGCTTTCAGAATGACGTCATGACAAGAGAGTGGAATCGCAGACACAAACACAGAGTTATGGGAGACACCAGAAGAGAGTTTACAAAGACTGGGAGCGTTTCGCACAGACAGACTGCTTTGCTGTCTTGGGAGGGGAGCAAAGAGAGCACGGGGGAGGATTCTATGAAATTACATTGCAGAGTGCCTGGGTTTATTTGTTTATGAGCCAGCGTTAGTGTGGAGTTTATTACACAAAATGCTGCCAAGACTATGAAGTGAACCTCCCTCTGGCAAAAACACAGAGAGTGAAAGAACGCCAGGGAGACAGAAAGGAGGAAAAAGAGAGTACCTTGAAGAAAAGAGAAATGGGATGAAATAAAAAGACAGGCAAGATGAGAAAAGCCAAAAACGTGAGTGGAAAAAAAGATCAGGGGATGCAGGAATGGGTGCAATCTTTCACAGAAACAGCTTTCTAAGTAGCAAAGTTTCAGTCTGCGTTAAGTACCCATTAAACAGTGCAACGTTTTTTGCTGAAAGGATTACCCGAACACGTGCACCAACCACAAACAATACTAAAACCGACTTTTGCATTTCTGTTTTTACTATTAAAAACATTATCAACAATTTTATCTGCAAAATTTCCAAAAGCATAACAGCAGAAAAGTATACATTTTCTTTGCAGTAAATCATACTAAAACTAAATGTAATGCTGACACAGGGTTGGAGGGCAGGCTCATGCTAGCACAGTGAGAACTGCCTTATCTGGGTTTTTTCAGGCATGGGGCAAAACAAAAGAAAGCTGCCAACTGATTTAGGACTGATTTAGGGTGAATTTCAGAACCACTTCTAAAGCACTGAATTCCCATTCCTGTACTGAAGGGAGAACAGTGGAAAAAGTCAGATAAGGAAGTGACGGCATTGACATATCTGCTCCTCTCTGATTAATCAGTGACAGTGTTTCTCACCGACCCTAAATCAACCCTTAATTGATGAGTGCTGCGGTTTATAAACACTGTTCCAAGATCAGACTTCTCCAAGCAGTTACATGTGACTTTTAAACTGCCTTGCAGCTTTGTTTTGTTTGGTCTCAAATTATATTGTGAAGCTTATTCCAAGCAGGTAAATAAACAGTGTGAACCTGTGAACATTTACATGCATAATTAACTCTCTGCTCTTCTGCTTTATCACCTTTAGTGTCCTTGCTCCAGCCCTGTACTGAGTAACATCACATGTGTGAGGTGCATTTTCCCCCATCAGTCTTTGGACAAACATGTCTTTAATTTAAAATTAGTCTAAGTCTCTGCATTCTCTATGCCAAAGACGCTGAGTGATGTAACTTGGCTCGAAACAACACGTTTGTTGAAGTCTTTGGAAAACAAACACATGCTTCAAATGCTACCCAATTACAATCTATGAGAGGAACAGCCAAAAACGTGGAAATAAATCCTGAGCGGGGATAAAAGTCGATAAATTACAATCTAGCATTGGAAAGCCAACAAGGTGGGTCGCCAAACCCTCTGTATGATTTGTTTCTGAGATACTGCATTCCAGATGGGCTTTGTGTGGGCTGACGGATTCCTGCAGTGTGAGACAGTTAATGCAAACAGCATTACAGAAGCATGAGCGTGTGTGTTCACAGCAGCAGGTGAGATCGGTTAGATCTCAACACTAAATCAGAGCTAAAAACACACCATCTGCTGTTGCTGCATCTTAAAGGATATGCAACAATAAAATGTAGAAACAAATTCTCATGTGACTGATTCCCTTTTCCCAGTCATTAGAGCTAAACTATGTTGTTGTGATGCTATGAAAAGGTGATAATCAAGAAATGTCTAGGACAAATTATTCTGAATAAAGAATTTGACCTTATACACATTAATGCCTAACATATAACTTCTTGGTGGAGGGTTCCTGGAAATAACATACCGAGTAAGAATATTTTAGAATATGACTAACTTTATCTGTCACTGTGGCTGGCAACAAATATGCAGAAACATAAAGACAGAAGCAGATGTGAAACTTCTGATTGCAATGATATTGTTTACTGGAAGTGTTTCATACAGACAAAATGAAGTGAATTTTGAGCTTTGATGTCGGTAAGAGCTGGAATGTAATGATTAACACAGTCTAGACGGGAAGCATCAAATGCTCACTAACATGGACAAATCTGCTACGAGCTTGAGGTTAGACTTCAGCAATACTGAAATAAAACAAACATCCTACTTGGACATTCGCTGGTAAAAAACTCCCATTAAAAGAGTTATTTCAGTAAAGCAAAAGAATATTACAGCAACAGCACAACAGTTACACAGATTCCATTATAAAACTAAAAAAAATCTGAAAAAATCCCATTTTCTCCATTGGAGGAATTGATCTTGATCTTATAAACAGATCTTGAGCTTCTTGATCATACACACATTTACATGGCATTAGCCCACATTATTTTAGCTTTTATTAAAAAAATAATGTTTAAAAGCAGAATTTCTGGTGGAAAAAAACATTACACTTGATTTGAAAGACAACCTGGTTATGATGCATTATATATATATATATATATATATATATATATACACACACACACACAGTGCTGTGAAAAAGTTATTGCCCCCTTCCGTTTTTTTTCCCCTTATGTGTCGCATTTTATTCAGATCAAACTTATTTTAATATAACACAAAGATAACCTGAGTAAATACACAATGCAGTTTTGAAATAATTTTTTCATTTCTTAAAAGGAAAAAAGCTGTCCTATCTTCGCGGTCCTACATGAAAAAAGTAATTGCCCCCTAAATCTGATAATTGGTTGTGCCACCCTTAGCAGAAACAACTGCAATCAAGCATTTTAGCAATAAGTCGTTCACATCGCTGTGAAGAAATTTTGGCCCACTCTTCTTTGCAGAATTGTTTTAATTCAGCCACATTTCAAGGTTTTTCGAGCATGAATGGATGGTTTAAGGTCCTGCCACAGCATCTCAGTCAGATTTAAGTCTGGGTCTTGACTTGTCCACTCCAAAACCGTAATTTTGGTTTCTTGAGCCATTCAGAAGTGGACTTGCTGGTGTGTTTGGGATCATTTTCCTGCTGCATAACCCAAATGTGCTTGAGCTTGGGGTCACAAATTGATGGCTGGACATTCTCCTTCAGGATTTTCTGATAGAGAGCAGAATTCATGGCTCCATCAATTGTGGAAAGTCTTCCAGGTCCTGAAGCTGAATATTTGCCCAGAAGTCTTGGGGATAATCAATATGTTTTTGTCACATGTGAGATGAGGCTTTGTGTTCTTTTTGGTCTTCTATGGCCTTTGCTCTAGAACTCTCCCAGGATGCCATTTTTGCCCAGTCTCTTTCTTATTGTTGAATCATGAACACTGATCTGAATTGAGGCGAGTGAGGCCTGCAGTTCTTTAGATGTTGTTCTGGGTTCTTTTATGACCTCCTGGACCAGTTGTTGTTGTGCTCTTGAAATAATTTGGGTAGACCAGACACTCCTGGGGAGGTACACCACTGTTACAAGTTTTCTCCATTTGTGTATAATGGCTCTGACCATGATTCGCTGGATGATTTGCCTCAGAGATGGCTTTATAACGCTCTCCAGACTGATACATCTCAACTATTTTGTTTCTCATCTGTTCTTGAATTCCTTTAGCTTTGAATTTGCTCTTTAAGCGTGCTTCACTTTGTCAGACAGGTTCTGATTAAGTGATTTCTTGATTCAACAGGTCTGGCAGTAATCAAGTCTGGGTGTGACTAGTGAAATTAACTTATCTTTCTTAAATAATGTGGTTAATCACAGTTCTTCCATGATTTAACAGGAGGGGGCAATTAATTTTTCAGGTAGGGCCAGGTATGTTTGGACAGCTTTTTTTCCCTCTTAGTAAATGACTTCATAAGAGCAATGTAACCGGTGCTTTGGTTTGCTGCAGACAAACAGAGTTAGCTCTGTTACTAATTACAGACTACATAATGAAAACTGTAGTTAGTAACGTGGATTACGTCTAGATCACTTTACTAAACTCACCATATATGTACCACATTGATATGTATTATATGAAGAAACATTAATAAACACAAGTCTTTCAGGTTTAAGAAATACTTTTGCCCAGACTTCCAGAATCAACGATTACTGAAGCTCAGCGGATATGATGACATGGTGTTACTCAGACATAAATCACCAGTGTTTTACCAATTATTTGTTTTAATACATTGGAAATATATTAACAGAACATTTGTGAATATATATAGGCTCAGAGGTATGAAGATTTTTTTTGAAAAAAACATGTAAAAGAGAAAAAATAATGAATGATTTACTGCCATTGTGTGAATATGTAGTCATGCAATCCCAAGAAAAGTATCTGTAATCTGATTATTAAAATGTAATGTCTTCTAATTACAAGGACTTCATTTTTGGAATCTGAATACATAATCCAGATGACATGTAATCAGTTACTTCCCAGCTCTGCCGACAATTAATATATATTATCACAACTTCAGTGATGAAAGCAGTTTTGTATTTATGATTGTGTTTGTTTGACTGCACATTCATATCCATTGGTCGCTGTCATCCAGTTCTAGAGCACGGGTTACTAACTGGCTTGATACGATGACATGGCTTCATCATTTGTCTTCATCTATGTTCATCTATCAAATAATAGAGCACATATCCCATGCGGGGCAGACTCCATTCTACAACTGGAAAATGGAACAGATGGAACAATTTAGCAACAATCTTCTATTCCATCCACAGGCGCTGTTGTCATGCCAACCGCAGGGCTAATAAATCCATCTCCGCTGTTGCGTGCTAAAGCTGCCATTTTGCCTTTCACCACTGAGATGGAGCCCAGAAATGATTCTCCAATCCACCTCCGCCCTGATCTGACATATGTATAACCCGTGTGTCTTTCTCAGTGAAGCCGATCTGGTATTGATAGTAATAGAGTTAGGTTTCCACTAGCTTAATGGCCATCCCATAACAAAATGAATCCGGTCCAATGACGTTTTTATACTTGATTTATGTTCTAGACTTAAATTCGTTTGACTTCAGTTTGGTTAGTATAGTACATAGTTTTGCATTTAATATGACTTGCATTGAATCAATTGATTTGCACTGTATGTGTTCCCCAAGGGTTCTGTTCGAACTTAGACGAGTTTGTGAACTGATAAACCTTTAAAGATATAAAATACTGTGAACTACAAGGTTGTTAATCAATGTTATATGCTTCTGTTGAAGCAGTAAGCCCGTATTACTTTGAATTATTTTAAATAGCGTCAAACGAATGTGAAAGACTACATTACCCATGATTCTGCAAAAAATCTCCACCAATCAGAGAACAGCAACAAGCTAATTGTTCCAAAATACTTTTTTAAACACTGCAAATTACATGATTGAGACATAATTTAAGTCTACTTAAAAAAAAAATTATTATATGGATAATGAACATATTTTGCAATAAATGTAAAATATATTAACATCTTGAAATTAATCACTTTATATTAATCTTTTGGTTTTTATTCAATTATTTAAAAACTGATCCTAAATCATTTTTTTTCAGTGTGGTTTGGATCAAAGCACATAACTTATAAATCACTGCTTTAAAAAAAAATTATGGGAGAGATCTTCCAGCTGAAAAATCAGGCAACACTATCTTACTCTATTGATGCTTGTCTAAGCATTTAGATTAACCCTTTGAAGGCCAAACCCTTTCTCTACTGGATACATACGCTGATACAAAGATCTACACAGGGTCTTCAGTGGTGTCTTCCTGTAATAAAATAGCATCCATGTGCAACGTGGTCCGCCGTCGCATGCCTGAGGACAGAGACTTCTAAGGGATTTATGGGTTGGGAAGCATTTAGGAAAGCTGAAATCAGCCTGGGAAGAAGAAGAATGCAGGCAGAATTGCCTCTAGGGTAGCTCTTATATTGCAGACCTACAGCACATGTGGTACATCCAACACCCTCAAACACACACACAGAAGACGGTCTAATAAGAGCAGTGTGTGTTTGCAGTGCACGCTCTCTAATGTCTACTGACAGTCATCTCTGTACAAAGTCTCCTCTCATTTAAAGCCAATGGAAGAGGTGTAGAATCCGTGTAGACAGCTGTATTTAGGATTCAGAGTCATGGATGGGTCTGATTTAAAATGCTTTTTAAAATCTGCAACAGTTGAAGGTGCAAACAGGGTGCGAAGCAGACATTTGGTACAGCGGGAGACCGAAAACAGCTACGCAACGTGGAAACTGTAGTGCTTTAAAGCACACTCACAAACACAGAATTGAATTAAATGGTGTTTACAGAAGGACCTGACCCCGGGTCAGCTATTCTGAGCGTGCATTACAGCAACAAAGCTTTTCTGCATCATGTTATGCTGTTTTTCTCCTCTGTACTGACATTACGTACAAGTGGAACATATTCCGTGTTTTTCTACTTTATACCAATAGGCCAAGTGGATATAAAAGTAGAATTTAGTTTTTCTGTTTTTGAGATTTTCTACTGTTGTGGGTGTTTGTCAGGGCAAAAAGTAATATTATATGGAAATACATGTGCATTATATAATTACATATTTACATTAACTTAAAATATCAAACTGATTTTAAAATCAGACTAATCTGTGATGAAATCCATGACCATCCTGGATAAGGCTGTTGGTATATTTTGAAAGATTTTGCTTTTGGAAATTAAGTCAATTATAGAGAATCTAAAATTACATAAAAAATACATACAGTGAATAATAATTGAGTCGTATTAAAATATCTATTTCACAAATGTGCCGTGCTTTGTTGATTGGTTAATTATTTTAACTTAGCAAACTATACATCATCTATGTAGGCAGCAGGGAAGATCATTTTGGGTTTTAAAACAAATGGTCAAAACAGTCTCCAATGTCGTCTATTTTTTTCTATCTAGAAGCAGACGCTGTAATGGTTCTCAGGTGATTACTGGACCTACAGTGCCTGCTGGTTGTGCCCACTTCAGGGTCAGCGCCAGGCCCAGAGCACAGCTGCACGCATGGATCTTATCAGGCTATGAATGGTGCATTTGTGCATCCATACAGGACGGCCCAGCACGGCCCGAGACAGCCAGACGCGGGAGCAAGATTGCAGAGACGACAGGGGGTGGGGTATACAAAGACTGTCTATCCACACACACACAAGCCAGCAGTCTTAGAGATGATGGTTCTCTGATCTGAAGGCTGAGCTCACTGGAGATGTGTTGTCAAAACACACACACACACACACACACACACACACACACACACACTGATAAGAAATGATTATGGCAACAACAAAGATGTTTGAGGATCCCCATCGCTAAACACCATTAAACTCCAGAAGACAACAGAATCACTTCTAAACACAAGTTCTGTGGTGTTGTGGGCGGCAGACCGTTACTACGCAGTTTCTATGTTCTTCTGATTTGTTAAGGTGTTTCATGGGTTGCTATGTTCTTCTGGGTTTCGAAGTAGTTCCGAGTGTTTTAATTGCATTGCTATGTTCTGCTTAGTTGCTAAGGTGTTCCAAGTGTTTTAAATGTGTTGCTGTGTTGTTCTGTGTTGCTAAGGTGTTCCGAGTGTTTTAAGTGCGTCTCTATGCTGTTGCTATGTTCTTCTGGGTTTCTACGGTGTTCCGAGTGTTTTAAGTGTGTTGCTATGTTATCCTGGGTTGCTAAGGTGTTCTGAGTGTTTCATGTGGATTTCTATGTTCTTTTCAGTTGCTAAAGTGTATCGTTGTGTTCTGCCGAGTAACTGTGGTGTTCCGGGTGTTTATGGCGCGTCGCTGTGTTCTGCCGAGTAACTGCGGTGTTCCGGGTGTTTAAGGCGCTTCGCTGTGTTCTGCCGAGTAACAGCGGCGTTCCGGGTGTTTAAGGCGCGTCGCTGTGTTCTGCCGAGTAACTGTGGCGTTCCGGGTGTTTAAGGCGGGTCGCTGTGTTCTGCCGAGTAACTGAGGCGTTCCGGGTGTTTAAGGCGCGTCGCTGTGTTCTGCCGAGTAACTGCGGCGTTCCGGGTGTTTAAGGCGCGTCGCTGTGCTCTGCCGAGTAACTGCGGCGTTCCGGGTGTTTAAGGCGCGTTGCCGTGTTCTGCCGAGTAAATGCGGCGTTCCGGGTGTTTAAGCCGCGTCGCTGTGTTCTACCGAGTAACTGCGGCGTTCCAGGTGTTTAAGGCGCGTCGCCGTGTTCTGCCGAGTAACTGCGGCGTTCCGAGTGTTTAAGGCGCATTGCTGTGTTCTGCCAAGTGTTTAAGGCACATCGCTGTGTTCTGCCGAGTAACTGCGGTGTTCCGGGTGTTTAAGGTGCGTCGTTGTGTTCTGCCGAGTAACTGCGGTGTTCCGGGTGTTTATGGCGCGTCGCTGTGTTCTGCCGAGTAACTGCAGCGTTCCGGGTGTTTAAGGCGGGTCGCTGTGTTCTGCCGAGTAACTGAGGCGTTCCGGGTGTTTAAGGCGCGTTGCTGTGTTCTGCCGAGTAACTGCGGCGTTCCGGGTGTTTAAGGCGCATCGCTGTGTTCTGCCGAGTAACTGCGGCGTTCCGAGTGTTTAAGGCGCATCGCTGTGTTCTGCCGAGTGTTTAAGGCGCATCGCTGTGTTCTGCCTAGTAACTGCGGTGTTCCGAGTGTTTAAGGAGCTTCGCTGTGTTCTGCCGAGTAACTGCGGCGTTCCGAGTGTTTAAGGCGCATCGCTGTGTTCTGCCGAGTAACTGCGGCGTTCCGAGTGTTTAAGGCGCATCGCTGTGTTCTGCCGAGTGTTTAAGGCGCATCGCTGTGTTCTGCCTAGTAACTGCGGTGTTCCGAGTGTTTAAGGAGCTTCGCTGTGTTCTGCCGAGTAACTGCGGTGTTCCGAGTGTTTAAGGAGCTTCGCTGTGTTCTGCCGAGTAACTGCGGTGTTCCGAGTGTTTAAGGCGCATCGCTGTGTTCTGCCGAGTGTTTAAGGCGCATCGCTGTGTTCTGCCTAGTAACTGCGGTGTTCCGAGTGTTTAAGGAGCTTCGCTGTGTTCTGCCTAGTAACTGCGGTGTTCCGAGTGTTTAAGGAGCTTCGCTGTGTTCTGCCGAGTAACTGCGGCGTTCCGAGTGTTTAAGGCGCATCGCTGTGTTCTGCCGAGTAACTGCGGCGTTCCGAGTGTTTAAGGCGCATCGCTGTGTTCTGCCGAGTGTTTAAGGCGCATCGCTGTGTTCTGCCTAGTAACTGCGGTGTTCCGAGTGTTTAAGGAGCTTCGCTGTGTTCTGCCGAGTAACTGCGGTGTTCCGAGTGTTTAAGGAGCGTCGTTGTGTTCTGCTGAGTAACCGCAGTGTGTCCCGTTCTCAAGAGTGTTGCTATGCTATACTGGGTTGCTAAGGTGTTCCAAGTGTTTTAAAATGTGTTTCATTTCCTTTGTGGATACTAAGATGTTGAGTGTTTTTACCATGTTACTATGTAACTGCACATATGTTTTGAGTGGTTGCTAGGGTCATTGTTATATGGTTGCTAGGGTGTTCTAAGTGGTTTCCAGCATGTTGCTGTGTGATTGCTAGGCTGCTGTAGTGGTTGCGGGCTGTTGTAAGGCATTGCTATCTGGCATGCTAAGTGGTTGGTAACATGACCTAGGTGATTTTCTAAGGCTTAACTCTATGGATACTATGAGTTATTTAACCATGGTGCTATAGGACTGCAGGGTTTTTGGTGGTTTTGTAGCTGGTTTTCTAGAAAGCAGCACAGGCATTGCTATGCAGTTGCTGCAGAGTTGCTAGTGTGTTCTTTGTTGTTGCTTACATGACAGACCTGGACATGACTCGGCCCCTCCTACAATGTAATAAAGACATTTTATTAGGCATTTAAAGATATTATTACATTTTTTAATACTGCTCTTACTTACAGCACACATAAAAACCTCAAACTGGTCTGAGGTCAGTGGTTCAGAGCTCTGGGATGCCCCACCAGTGGACTGTAGTGGCAGATGCTATAAATAGGCTCCAATGGAGGGACATTTTAATTAAATATGAAGTAAAGTGATCCATGTAGGGCAGACAGCAGGTAGCAGCTCATCCCTCCCTGTATATCCGTTATCATTCTCAGCTAAATGGCCCTCATGCGCAGTAACTCAAGCCTGCTGTTGTGACAGCAGGGTTAGGGGCCAACAGCAGAATCTATACAGGAAACAATGAGACAATCTCATGAGCACCTACTCGACCGAAAACATGAAACGGACATGACAGAAGACTTAATCTAATGAGTACAATACAATCAAAAGCTGTTGTACTGCATCACCTGCCTAAATGAGGTGTAGGGTGACGCCAGATGAAATATGGAAGTGATGGTGCAGGTACAGTATCTCAGAGTAAAGTCAACTACATACATAAATACAACTTCTCTGATTATCTTCATAGCAAGTAACTAGTAACATAGTAACTTTATAGCAACACCCTGTCAACCATCCAGAAGATAGCAACTTGCTTTAAACACTCTGATGCTCTAAACACTATGAATGCCTTAAGAACTACATAGTAATGCCCTGGCAACCATAGATTAATTTTAATAACTTTATAACATGCTATAAACACTATGAACCCCTTAGCAAATGCATATCAATGCCTTAGCAAACACTGTTCCTGATACTCTGAGATGTCCATGTGATCCTTTATGAATCTGCTGTCATCAGTGTGAACAACATCTTAACGCAGGAACACAAACTAGCCAGCTCAACATTAACACTACAATTCAAATCACAATCTGATGACAAAATGTGACCAAAAAAGAACATAAAGAGGTTGTTAAATTGCCGTTTCTGCATGTATTTGATGCTAAATAGATGCTTGTTTTGGGTTGTGACTTTGTGCATCATCTATGGTCGTTCACCCCTGAATATAAAAACATTCTTTCACACACACACACACACACACACACACACGTGATGCTCCAAGTCCTCCTGCATGTTAAAAGCACAACCCAAAAGACGAGGGACAGCGAGTCTGACGCCGTCGACACCGGACATTCCTGAGTTGACTGGCCTGTGGCTTAAGGCCTAAAATAAGATTAGGCAACTACTCGGGAATTGCACAGTTTTTCTGAACTTAGAAACCATTCTCTAGAAGTGTTTGCTATGGTTTTACAAAAAAAGACATAGAAAGTACATATTGAAAAATGTCCCCTATTGACACTACAAAAAAAAAAAAACAATACTTGATTAGCAGAGTCAATATGTTCAATGCAATGAAAATGCAGTAAAAATCTGGATGCAGATAAAACCATTGTCGCCCTCCACCCCGCCACAAATTATGATATTTAATCATTCAATTTCACTAATTCAACTGCAAAATATATATATATTTAGCTGTATTTTTACTTTAACATTTTAACATATGTGACCCTGGACCACAAACCCATAAAGGTCAGTTTTTCTAAAATGAGATTTATACTTCGATTTATAGATAGATTTATCCCATGAAAGTAAAATAAATAAGCTCTCAGTTGATGTCTGGTTTGTTAGGACAGGACAATATTTGGCTGAGATACAACTATTTGAAAATCTGCAATCTGAGGATGCAAAAAATCTAAATATTGAGAAAATCACCTTTAAAGTTGTCCAGATGAAGTTCTTAGCACTGCATATTACTAAACAATAATTAACTTTTTATATATTTACAGTAAGAAATTTATGATTTTTGGCACAAAAGAAAAATCAATAATTTTGACCAATACAATGTATTTTTGGCTATTGCTACAAATATACCTGTGATACTGATGACTGCTTCTGTGCTGCAGGGTCACGTATAAAAATGTCACATTTGGAAACTTACTGGCTAAATGAATAAATAAATAAAATGCACTTTTTTGCCAGTAAAATAAATATTGAAACATTTTTGTAATGTAAATATGTTATTACTAGTTTAAAGATTATGGAAAATGGCCAAATATTGTCTTTATGATGTACAATTTATTAGATTTTTGTATGCACCAAAACATCCTGGTAACCTCTCAGAAGATGTTTAAAAAAAACAACCAGCAGATTGTATAAATAAAATAAAATAAATTATTAAATAAATAAAGTGTATTAAAGTTATAGAAGTATACATTTACTATAATAAAAATGTACCATACAAAAAAATGCTTTCAAATCAAAGCCATATGTCTAAAGTTATGTTCCAAATTTGAAGTTGATATCACAAAAACTGAGATGAGAATTAATAAAATGTATGCAATTACTGTCACAAATGTATACATTTCTATCACAAATGTACATCAAACACAAAAAAATTTTTTTGGATTATAAAATATTGGTTTACACTTACACTTTCAGTGTCCTTGTTACAGTGTATTTATACATTTGAGCTTTTTTAAACTAATAAGTAATATTAATTGACTGTACCTGTACTTACTGTATGCTTAGGGTTAGGATTAGGGTTACCTGCATGTAATTATGCATAATTGTCATTATAATAGTAACTAGTACATGTAACAAGGACACCTTAAAATAAAGTGTTACCAAATATTGAAGACAACTTGACACCACCCATTAAGGGGAGGAGCCTCCTAAAAGGTTTTAAAGTGCCATTTTCATGGTAACACAATATCTGATTTCATCGTTTTACAGGATTCATTTGGAGTTTTTTTACTTTCAAATGATATCATATTTAGTATGACTAAAATATGTGATTTGGAAAAATTGACATAGAAAAGGGCACCAGCAGCATGCACATTTTGTCTTTATGATGTACAATTTTTTTGTTATTGGATGCTGATTGGTTGTTTAGACTGAAGTAGGGGTTGATAGGTGCTAACGTGTGAACGCTGGTGTGCTAACGACTGCTCTGGCTAATGCTTGGCTGTATATTTGTGAACGTGTGCATAAAAAGGTCAAGAAAACCCAGCCTCAGTTTGACTCCCAAAGCTTTCAAGCCTGCAAACATGACTTAATGCTTTTAGAAGTGCATGTGTGAGTGCGTGAGGCAGCACTGATTAACTTCAGGACATAAGCGATTCCTCAATTCCACTGTTACCACGGACACCATACAGCCCCATTATGATGTCACAGCCTCATAAAAAACACTGTTACATTCCATTTGCAACCTTTCTACAGCCTGTAACATCACAACTGTGTCTTCAAAATGGGCATTTCAGCATTTGTATGCTGTTCAGGAAGCTATTATTGATTTGATGTACAGTGCAATTTTATTAGAACTGCTAAATGTGTTTGTAAGATGCCTCTTTGTCACTCTCGCAGTGAGAAAAACACAATGAGATTATTCTCTGCCTACCAATGCATTTAAACACCATTTTTTAAGTGTTTAAAGTCTAAGTATTGGCAGACCGAGAGCTTGTACCATTATCTCAACTAATTATGTCAGTCCCACACTAGGGAGCTCTTGTGTTACCCATCAGCTACGTGGAAACATATCTGACCCCCACTATCCCCAAGGCACACACATTAAAGGAACAGTACACCCAAAATTAACAAAAAAATATTTTATAGAATTTCTGAGAATTATGGCAGTTCCTTACACAAATTTGCGGCTTCAGAATGAATGAATGTATAAATATCATTTTACCCTTGATCACTCAGTCCCAATCCATGTCCATTGAAATAACAGAGATGTTATTCTTAAAGGGACAGTTCACCTCAAAATGCTAATTCTGACAACATATACTCACCATCATGACAACCGTGAACTTCACAGTATTAAGCATTGTATAGAACATGGCTATGGCAATTATTTAGCCGAATATCATTGGCGATCTGTTCCATACAATGTTTTTGCGTCATTAAATACTGTAAACTTCACGGGTTTGTAGCATCATGAGGGTGAGCAAATATTGACTCAATTTGCATTTTTAGGTGACCTGTCCCTTTAAGACCACCATCATCTCTGTTTTTTAAACAACGCATCAATCAGGGATGCGTAAACCTTTCAAAGTAACATTTATCCACGCTATTTGTAGCCTACTTTGCGGTCTAATTGCTTAAGTATATTGTTTAAGCATAATATATATAATCTCCTTGAGCGGTTCAATATGATCTGTGATTTATGAATCCCTTTAAATCCACGAGAGATGCACCTGTGCAGCCGCCCGACGGGTTATATGTGGGGTGACACGTCTGTTTCTCTATCCAACGACACCCAACGTTTTTGGATAGACATTATATACTGTTCTATCAGAGCACTATATAACATTATATAGGGAGGAAAGCAATGCAGTCCTGTGCCAATCCATAAATGATGTCTAAAACCCGCTCGTAACGGAATATTAACAATAACACACGCACACATATGAAGGCGATCACGCGTTACCTCGGAATGAATATTATGTCGCTCCGGAGTCGCGCGTTATTCCTGGATTCTCCTCGTTTTCTTCTCGATCGCTGTCATGAAACACTCGTCGGTTTCCGCTGGACGGGTTTGGCTGCTCGTGTGCCTCATACGATCCGCGGTGTGTGTCGGTTTACGGTGTCGGACGCAGGCCTGTGTCGCGCGATTCACCGTAAACCGCGACGGATGTGTCTGTGTGACGCTCGCCTGTGACCGTAGAGCCGCTGTGATCCTCTCTCTCTCTCTCTCTCTCTCTCTCTCTCTCTCTCTCTGTGTGTGTGTGTGTGTGTGTTACGCACACAGTCTCTCTCTCTCCGCATATCATCCAAACGCAGCATCCTAATGTATGATCAAATTATTCATCACACTTACAAAGGTGTACTACTATGGCAGTGATTTTGGGATAAACCATACTAATGCCATAAACAGGCACAGCATACTTCCAAAACCACAAGGTTTTATCATAGTGCATGCACAAAATGTTTTATTTCTCTGTTGTTCTATTTGCTTTATTGCTCTAATGCAGACTATTGCCCATACAAAGCCATGGTGTTATGTTAACATATCAAAAACATGGTATTACTATGGTGCATGTTCAAAAACATGGTATTATTCTAAATGAATAGCATGTTATTACTCTGGTGCATGTGCAAAACACATCGGAATACCATGGTAAAACATGGTATTACTATAATGCATGTATTGTATAATGAAAAATAAATGGTGTTGTTATAGTGCATGTGCAAAACGCATGGCATTACCATGGTAACATCCAGAAACATGATATTACCGTGGTAACACATGTAGAAATGTAGTATTATCATGGTAAAAAACAAAAACAAAAAAAACATAGTATTAACATTGATATTACTATGATGGATGTACAAAAACACATGCTATTTTTATAGTACAATACAAATCATAGTATTACTATGATCCATGTGCAAACATGCCCAAAATAGAGGTATTAAATTGTATTTATATGATACATGTATAAAAAAAACATGATATTGTCATAGCAAGTCCAAAACCATAGTAATACTATGATGCATGAAGACAAAGTATAACCATTTTTTTTTTATTGTATAACTACAATGCATGTATAAAACACATGGTATTGTCAGAGATGCATGTTCAAAAGAAAATGTATTACTATGATGCATATGCACAAAAACATGATATTACCACAGTAACATGCAAAACAACGGTATTACCATTATGCATGTGGGAAAATAAACATGATGCATGTATATATTGATAGTTGTAGACCCCAGTAAGCATTGCTTTTAAAGCTAACTGAGTGTTTTCTTCTACAATCCCTTTCATTGCACACTGGTAACTTGCACCAGAGTACTGAGGTTTTACTACAGTATCATCACATTCAGATCTTATGAGCTGCTTTCAGTGAATTCTTCCATTCCTGGTTTGTTAACAGTGATTGCTACCGTAGTGAAGCAGGCTGATGAAGATGTGGACATGAGCGGCTCACACAGCTGGGGAGGCTGGGCTTCCCGAGGCTTGCTCTGGATTAGCTTTCACTGACGGCTCCGTCAGAAGAGGGGGTGTAACTGTGGCTCCCAGGAGGATCTGTAACGCCTGCGGGCCTGGATCTGCTGCACGGGGATGTTTAATGGGTCTTAATGAGCCACTCGTGCAAATGTCCTTTTCTAACCTTCTCTGTTTCACTCACAGGACTGGGTGAGAATTAGACTAAACACAAAACAGCAGTGCACGCACATTATACTGTATCTGGATATACCCAGGGTCCAGAACATGAATATTTGCATCATAAAACCGTGCTTGTTATCTCAATAAATGATCAGTTTTTAATTCAAATAAATATAAGCTGAATTTATAATTATAAAGATCAAATAAATACATAGCTGAGATTATATTTATAAATAAAAATAAATGAACAAAATAGCACACCTACAGTATAATTGAAATTATATTTCTAAAAATAACATAACATGCATATATTTATATATTTATTTTTTTATGAATAAAATAGTGCTGTCAAACAACTAATCACAGTTAATTGCATCCAAAAAAAAAAAAAATTTTTACATAATATAATTATACTGTGCATACGTATAAATACACACATGCATATACATTATGTTAATTTTATATATTAAATATATTTATTTATGATATAAATTATATGAATATAGATATAGACATGTACATACATGTAAATACTTTCCAAATATATACTGTATGTGTGTGTGTATTTATATATTCATGATAAATATACACAGGACACGCACATATATTATGCAAATAAAAACTTTTATTTTGGATGCAATTAATCATGATTAATCTGTTTCACAGTATTTGACAGAAAAATAAAATAAATAAGTTGTGTTAAAAAAATACATTTTGAAAATCATATTTCATTCATTATAATATTGTATTATTATTATTGTTGTTCATTTATTATTTGCAACTGAGAGAAACAGCAAAGCGAAGACAAAGAATACTGATGAGAGGCAGAAGAGCTCTGAGATGAAAGAGAGCAATATTCATCCTAGAGGAGGTAAAAGCAGAGTAAGAGCGTGTTAAGAGTGCTATAATGCTCCATAATGAGCAGATGTGAGAGAAAACAGAATGAACAATCAGGAGAAAACAGGAAGTGGCATTTTTCCCTGCGACGGTAATGATGCACAGCGCTCGCAGCACTGAAAGAGTGTGAATGTAGGTCAAAGCACCCCGCCTTCCCATCATCCCCCATCACCAGATGAGAGAGAGCAGGCATGGAAGAGCAGCGCACTTCCTCTCAGAACCTCCACTTCCTGTCAGGGACCTACAGCTGGACGCACACATCCCTGTGATGTTAAACTCAGCTCTCAAACTATCACTAAAACAGGACTGTTATGTTCTTCCAGAACTCAATGCTGCGTCTCACCGGGGCTAGTTGTCACAACAAGTGTGGTTTTAGTTTTATTAAAATGTTATTAAAGCATAGAATATATAGTTTTATATTTAATAATTGAATTAGGTTTTATTTTTATATTTTCAGTTTTCAGTTTTATTTTAGCAATTTTGCAATGGTGTATTTTTTTTTTTTTTTTTTTTTTTTTTGAGGGATTATTTTTTATTTCAGGTTTAATTTATGAGTTATTTTAGTGTTTAAACATAAATGAGAAAATGTTTCCTTGGCAACTAAATGAAATAAGTTTACAAACAACAAATTCACTTTTAAGATCAGTCAGTGCAAGATTATTTAAAGCCATTTTTGTGTTAAATTAATTGAAATGACATGAGGGTGAGTAAATGATGACAGAATAAAAAAAATGGGGGAAATATCCCTTTTCTGTTTTTATTTTTGTTATTTTTATTATTACTTATTTATTTTATTTTTTTAATATAGTGGTACTGTAAATAACAAATTAAATCTGCCAGTAGTTAGCAGTAAAATGTATTTATGAGTCTTTCATTTGATTCCTTCGAACAGCCGATTAGTTCAGGAATGACGTAAACGACTCTCTTAATGAATCGGCTTTGAATCATTGATTCACTCGATTCGTTCAAAACGCGGATTCATTCAGAAACTAAACACCGCTGTGTTGCTCAGAGACACGCAACAATTCTGCTGTGTCTTTAAAGATAATATATTCTGTGCAAAACTGAGCAAATATAACACAATATTAGAATGTAACACAATATTAATTTATAATTTACTGAACTGTTGTATAAAATCACAATTTAGCTGACAAA